>NW_021703769.1:15626716-15790520 GCF_005190385.1 Monodon monoceros | reverse complement strand
GATCTTTGCCCACCTCTAATCTTTGTGTTGATCTTTGCCCACCTCTATGAACATTCCCATAGCCTAGGTCCCTAGACTGAGATTGTTAGGTCTGCACATTTTTTTGGTTTGTTTTTGTTTTTGGCTGGGCCACACGGCTTGTGGGATCTCAGTTCCCTGACCAGGGACTAAACCCGGGCCACGGAAGTGAAAGCCTGTAATCCTAACCACAGGCCACCAGGGAACTCCCAGGTCTGCACATTTTAAGTTTGGATACGACAAGGTTACCATCTAATCATGTGGGCCCAATTTACCATCTCCCCTCTCCCTAAGGTATGGGAGGACCTGTTTTCTACGCTGTGTGTGTTCAATTTTAAAACACCCCAGAGGCTGTATTAGGGATTTCTGGGACAATTTCTGAAGGTGACTATACTGCACGGAGTTTCCCTTAACAGAATCTACCCTCTCCTTGATATCGAAATTGGTTTGATTTTGGAGACCTTTTTAAAAAGCCTTCTGCGGTTCATCCCTCTGGGAGCTAGGTCCAGCTCCCCATGTCCAGGAAGTCCCTATGAAGCCAAGCAATGAGGTCTAAACTGCATTAGGCTGTCGATGCAGAGAAAAGCAGGGGTATGATAAAGTGCACCCAGAGATCAGCTCCCCGATCACTCACCGGGAAGCCAGCTGCCACCTCACCTGAGTGGGAGCTTCTTTTCACGTTGTTTCCTTAAATAAAAGTCATAACCAGCTTGGGAAGAACTTTTCATCAAGCGAAGCAAAGAAATAGAATAGAGCAGAAGAGTTGATGAGGTTAACCAGTCTGTGCCCGTCATTTATCAGATAAGGAAGTTGAGACCCAGAGATGTTGAGTGACTCGGCCAAGGTCACACAGAAGAGCAGAAAAAGCAGTGGTGGAAGCCAGCTCAAAGCCGGACATTCACACTTCTAGCTGAGTGCTCCTTATAACATAGCAGGGCGCATCCAGGACCTCCATTGACAGTCCTTTCAGTCTGCCTTTCTTCAATCACTGTTGCTCTTGAACATGAGGGGAAAGTTAGGTTTCTTGAGAAGGGATCTCTGGATGAAAATCATGGCAGCTCATCTCCGTGCCTTTGTGCATGCTGTTCTCACGTCCTTGGAGTCTGTTCTCTGCCTAACTGCTTGAACTCCTTCTCATCCTTCAAGACCCAAAAGAACTATGTTCTGTGAAAATATCCCGTGATTCCCCAGGGCACCTGGTTGTCCCCTGCTCTGTGTTCCCAGGCCCTGACCTTGGCCAGCACTCAGAACACTCTATGGTGGTTGTTGACTCCTTATGCATCTTCTCCAGGAGTGAAAATTCCTCAAACACACAGAGGTGGGCTTCCCTGGTGGCGCAGTGGTTGAGAGTCTGCCTGCCGACGCAGGGTACATGGGTTCGTGCCCTGGTCCGGGAAGATTCCACATGCCGCGGAGCGGTTGGGCCCGTGAGCCATGGCCACTGGGCCTGCGCGTCCGGAGCCTTTGCTCCGCAACGGGAGAGGCCACAACAGTGAGAGGCCCACGTACCGCAAAAAAAAAAAAAAAAAAAAAACGCACAGAGGTAGCAAAATCAAACTTTGCAACCCCACTCACACCTTAAGCTCTGAAGGGATAGATTTTGGACCACAAGCTCCAGGAGGGAGGGAGTTCATTATCCTGTCCTAGCTCCTGGCTCACAGGATAAACTCAAGAAGGGTTTGGTGCTGCCAACGGAATCTGAACAGGGAAGTTCTGCCAAAGGAGGAGCTTCAAATCTTGGAGCCATTGGGCTTTTGACAGATACTACGTGGAGGGGCCAAGCAGGTCAGGCTGACGACGGGAGAGGGCGCTAAAAGGTACAAAAAGTCCTCACACGCGTATAGGCCTCCAGGGCATTTTCACAGATGACCTCATTTGAGTGAACTTTGTAACTGCTCTTGTGTAACCTTCCTCTTACTGCCAAGAAAACTGCTCCCAAATCCGGCTGATCCAGGCCTCAGGACTCTGAGACACAGATGTGGCACAAAGGGAAGGAGTAAATCAGGCTGAGAAATACATGACAACATATCCTTAGGTCACAGGATTGAGGAGAAAAAAAATAAGAGTGACTACAGCCTTGAAATTCCCCTATACACAACGAGTAGCTCCAGTAAGAATTACTCTCCTTTCATAAAATGGGCTGAGCTCTCCTGGTTCTGGGATTGAGGGTTTTGGAAAAGAACACACAAAATGCAGGAATGTGGGATTTCATTATCTCTAGTTTAATTTGCCTGTTTACACACACGATCTGTATATGTACGTAACAGTGGTAAGAGCCATTCTCTAAATACAATCTGGTACTCAGACTATGACAGATGCATGTGGAAAATGAGGCGCCAGTGAATGAACCTCAACACGGAGAGACAAACCAAGCACGGTGGTATTCTGTGATCACAGATGCCCTCAAAACCCTCTTGTTCAGCACCTGGGGAACAGACACTTTTCAAAAGACAATACAAGGCTACTTCAACAGGACACCCAGACCCCAAACGGCACTCCAAAGAACATATTAGTTTCCCTGCCTTCTCCAGAGGAGCCATAAAGTTCTAAAGGCTTAATCAAGAAAGAGGAGGCAGGGGGATTATCACCTGCTATGAACATGTGCTGGGCATTTTACATACATATTCCCTTCATCCTGACAGCACCACCTCCATTTTACAGATGGGGAAATTGAGGCTTGACCAGGGTCAGACACGATTTGGACCCACATCTCACATGTGCCTAAACTTTCAGCCTTGCCAGGCTGTGTCACACAGGGATTGAGAGCATGTTCCCTAGAGACAGGCAAAGGTGCTAAGACTGAACAGGAAGTGGCAGAAGACTCCTCAATAAACAAGATTCGGTAATGGACGCTTTCCGCGGAGTCAGTGTAAGGCTGAGCCTGAATCAGACGTGCAGGAGAGAAATGTCTGAACATTTAAGTGAGACAAGTGAACTTCTGGCGTCACCTTGTGCCTGCTGCCTTTTGGTGCTGAACGTGAAACGTAGGAGAGATGTCAATCCCTTCAGCAAGCCCCTGCCACCTACCCCAGCCCCACTTCCACTACCCCCGTTTTCAGATGTAAGCTCCGGGGGGCAAAACAATTCTCCCGGGGCCCATCATAGCTTGCCAATGCTCCCAAAGCACCATGGTGACACCTTCGAAATCTCACTGTCAGGTGTTTCTGCCACCTTTGGGTACAATGTATCACACCCCACATTTTGATCGATACAGGTTAACCTGTGGCCGGATGAGATACGAACTACATATTTTAAGTACATATTTATACGCAATACATTTTACACTGAAGATTTTCCAGACCTCAAACTCCTACCAACCTAAGCTTGAGTTAAGCCAGGCGAGTGCAGTGCTTATCAGTTAATGCTATTACCAGGCTTGACTCGGGGTGGGGGGGGGGGCGTCAAAGAAGCTTCCAGGATGATTATCCAAAACACAAGGGGCTTGGTTCGAAAGGCTTAAGGAGACACCCTGAGAGAGGGAAGGGGTATCTCATCACAGAGCGGTAACTGTGCCTTTGTGGGGCAGAGGGGACAGGGCATCTCACCACTCCCAGCATTCCCAAGGTAAGGGCCACACAAGAACAAGGCTGGAAATTGAGAAGTGCTGCCAAGGGGAAATAAAAGGTTGAGTTCAAGGGCAGATGCACAGGCCCGTTTGGTCTGGTTTGGGTGGTGGTCCAAGTAAGAGGAGGGTGGGCCAAAGTCAAGTCGCCATTTATCAGGGACATTTTTGCAGACAGGTTGGCTTCTTGCCATCAGAAGCAAGGGAAGATATTTTCGTCCACTTCTGACTCAGCATAACCTTGTCCAAAAGGGTAAAAGTGCCTTGGGCCACAGCGATGAACAGAAGGCTTATTATCACACAGCCCTGAAGCACCACTCAGTCTGCACCACGGACGGGTGGTCAGGGGAGTTCAGTGCAAATATGCATTTTGCAAAATTACCCTGACTCAGCTTAAAATTCAACAGGTTATTAAAACGTCTGCTCTCCGGTTTTATTCTTAACAGAGAAAAGAGTCCCGTGTGCTTGAATTTAATACCGTAAGCCAAGAGTGTTCTAAAAAACCCTCAAAGCAATCTACACATGTGCCAAAGTGCAGAGTCGTGAGTTATTTTCGGGAGTTCTGTCAACAAAGAACAAACGCCATGATTGTTATCAAAAACTATAAAGCATTCACTCACAATGGGGGGGGGGGAAGTAACCTTATTGCTCCGAAAACCAATATATAATAGACAACATGGACAGAAAAGTATCAATGTTCGTTACCTAAAAGTCATCCAATACTCTGTCGCAGAGGCACTCCAGTTTAACTGTTTTGGTAGCTAATCACAAGCCACTTGCAATATTTGACACTCCATGGATGAAATAAATACTACAGCCAGAATGTGTCTTTCGGGCAGTTGGTTGTTTTATAAAGAACCCTGCTGTAAATAAATGCTTCTGCAAAACTGACCAGAGGGAACTACTGTTAAATAACACCATTAATAGCCACGGACCCAGAAGACAAGGAAGAATCAGGGAGCATCTGATGGCAGCAGAAGAGAGTCCTGAGGCCCCGGCCCCACTTCAGCCACACAACAGAGGCTTTCCCGATCCTGCCCTCTCGCTGAGCCAGAGCTTGGCCCTCTTCGGCCAAAAGGGATGTTCCAGATTAAGGTCAAGTCTTGCCAGGAACGCAAAGTGCCTGACTGGGAGTGGCGGTGCTTGTGACACAGGGCGATGCCACCAGGGACAGTCTGGGGCCTGACCTTGCTCGCCCCCCAGACTCCACCCCACCCCCACCCCACACACTGCCCGGTAAGCTTCCTCCCGGAAGCAGGATCAACAATTTAGTCGATAACTAAGAAAGATAAGTGGAAAATCTATTAGCCACTGTCCTGCTGTCAGCCCTTTTGCTTCTCTTTTATTTCTTGTAACCGTCTTGCTTCAGATTCAAACTAGAGCTCTGGGGAGGAAGTCCT
Source organism: Monodon monoceros (assembly GCF_005190385.1). Taxonomy (NCBI): domain Eukaryota; kingdom Metazoa; phylum Chordata; class Mammalia; order Artiodactyla; family Monodontidae; genus Monodon; species Monodon monoceros. The sequence goes on along the minus strand of NW_021703769.1, from coordinate 15,785,540 downwards.
GGAGAGAAGGATTTCAGATACCAACACCCGTACGTCCCGTACCAGCCCAGCAGACCGAACAGGGTGCCAAACACTTTCTGGGACATGTTGTGAAAGTAAACGGCCGTGCACAGAAACATCCACACCCAGATGAAGGTCAGGAGGCCCAGGGCGACCCCCAGGGTGGTGATGGCCGCGTGAAGCCAGTGGCTTCGGTCCGTCCTCAGCTCGTGCAGCACAGCCATCTCCTCCACAATCATAAGGACACAGAAGGTGAGCAGGAAGGAGTGGCCTGAGATGTCAAAGCCATGCCAAAAGCCTCCTTCCCCGTGGCACTGCTGCTTGCTCTGGTGCTCCTTTCTCACCCCCTCCAGGGCTGGCGATTGGTAGCAGCTGCCTGTGTAGTGCTCAACGTTGGCGAAGACGGCTGTGCCCGCGTACCAGATGGCCGTGCCCACAAGCAGTGTGCTCAGCCGCCGCAGGACCAGGCCGGCCTTGCCCATCAGGTGGTAGTTGGTGAGGGTGATGAAAGGCAGGAGGAGACAGAAGGTCCAGGCCCAGGCCACTTTGACAAAATACCTGGCAGAGGAAGAAAGTGGAAGTGAAGACGGGGACATGGCGGAGAGGGAACAATGTCATCACTCAGGACTCTGGACTCTCGAGGGAGGGAAAAAGGAGAAATAGGTGATAAAAGCTATAGACCACAACTTCACTAAGTACTTTAAGTGTAGTAACTACTGAATCCTTACACAACTCTATGAGGTACGTACTGCTATCATCCCTATTTTACAGAGAAGGAAACAGAGGCACAGAGAAGCATCGTGCCCAAAGCAGAGGTCATCAGTGGTGGAGCCGGGATTTAAACCCAGGTTCTGTGATCTTAAGCACTAATTGCTGAGGAACGTAATTACAGAGCTCTCACATACATCCACTTTCCCATAGAATACTCAGTTACCTCGGGGGGAAGGTGTCACTAGCCCCATATTATAGGTAAAGAATAGTTCAGTAACTTGCCAGGATCACACTCACATGACCAGCAAGCCCAGGTTAAACCAAGGTTTGGCCAGCCCCAAAGCCCATGCTTTTTCTACACCAAGGCTTTTTCCTACGTGGTAGAAATGAACAGACAGAGCTTGACTTCACGCTAGAAGACCCAGGTTCAAATCCTGACTCCGACTTATTACCACACCTCCAGGCCTCCGTTTCCTCAACTGTTAAATAGAACTGAGGGGATCCAACGATTTTTAAATCCAGAGCCAATGATTCACTAGTTCCCTTTCAATAATTAACTAGCATAGAGGTGTGGAGCGAAACACCAGAATCCACGGCAACTCGCCAAAGACAGGGACTTGTCTGCTAGGCTCTTCGGCTCCCAGCTCACCCAGGCCAGATCAAGGAGCAGCTGTCTTGTCTGCCTCCCCTGCCCTCATCAAAGGTGGCTGAGCTGGGGACCAGGTGCGGTAAACACATATGCAAGAGGCTTGGGGCCATGACCACTCTCATAATCTATTCTCAGCCCAGCCTCCATGGGTGGGTGAGGAAGGAAGGTGCGCAAAGGACAGAAGGACTCTTCCTGGGTTCCAAAGGTTCTTCAGACACCACCCAAGGGCCTGTCGCTAAAATCTTCCCTGGGACTGATATGCAAGGATCTGGCCACAGCCAAGACCTGTAAGGTATTTGATGAAACCGCTGGAGAGAGAAACCAGGGTTTTAAGTAGATAACCAAAGTTGGACTGACTTTTGGGAGATGCTGCAGACACTGCACCTCCCAAGGAGAGTTGAAGCTCACGTCAGGGGAGGACTTTTATCTTTCAGAGTTTCCCTTTACTATTGCAACGGTGTTTGCGTCGATAAGCTTAAAATCCAAGAGATTTAAAAAAAAAAAAAAAAAGGAGGGCGTGGGTGGACTTAAGGAGAAGTCTCAAAGGGCCCGGCTGGGATGGTGTTCCTTGGCCACTGCCATGAACTTTGAGTGACTGAGAAAATCCAAGCAGATCCAGGGGTAAGGTCACGGACTGGAGGGTTCCACTCTGGGGCGGCTGTCTTGGAACGGGGGTTGGCATGGGCTAGGACAGGCTCTCAAAGGTGGCGGGCGGGGGGTGCTGGCGAAAGAAGGCAGGTCTGCTTGCCCCACCCAGGTGTGATGGGATTCTGTCACCAGCTGGGGGGTATCAGATTTAGGGCGGAGGCGCAGGGTCTGACATTGGCAGGCAGGAGAGAGGTGGCATCTCCCCCAGGGCAGGGGCCAATTCCTAACCCCCCAAAGGGAGGCAGGGGGAGCAGCGACACAGGCCGGTTCAACCCCCTTCCCACCCCCCACCCCTACACACACACAGACACACACACCACCCTGCCCAGTCAAGCTCAGACTGTCTGGTTTGGGTGTGCAAACGCGACCTGCTAGTGATCCCTCCATCGCGACACGCGTGCAGACGCTGCTATCACGAAGGGGAGAAGGATCTCCCCTTCCAATGACTCGTCCATCAGGGCAGCTAACCCCCGGCTCTCTGGGCAAGGCGACAGCTACGGCAGGGACAGGAGAGGACCCGGGGCGCACTCACACGTTGAAGACGTTGCGCTTGTTGCTGAGATAGCTCTCGGGCAGAGGGGAAAGCTCCTTCAGGAGGGAGCCCGCCAGCATGGAGGCCACCAGGGCCCAGGGCAGGTAGCGCCGTACGGCCGCCCGCACCAGCGTCCCCCTGAGGGCCCACGCGCAGCGCTCCAGGTGCTCCATGCCCGACCTGTCGGCCTCCGTCAGCATCCCCGTGCCCTCTCGGCCACCGTCTAGCCCTTCGTCTTGGCCGGCGCCACCGCCTCCCTTTGAGCGCACGCGCGCCGCTCGCAGGCCCCGCCCCCGAGGAGCGTGAGCGCTCCGGAGCCCGCGCGCTCCCCCTCCTGGCCACCGGCGGCCCCTGCAGCGCTCCTGTTTCCAAAATCCTCGCGTGCCTCCTTGCCTTCTCGAAATCCCGCCGCCAGGGTAACATGCTCCCGGTAAGGAAAGGCACACATCCTCTGTGCCTTGCTCTGATCGGAGGAAAAAGCGCTTGTGGAAATATTTGCTGGAGGTGGGGAAGAATAAACGTAGAGTTGTAGGAATTGGAGCAGTGGTCCCAGAATCATTTAGTCTCTCTTGGAGATGCTTCCTCCATCTGAGCCTTAGTTTTCTCATCTGTAACATGGGGAGCCAAGAGGAAATCAACCTTTCCCAAGTTAGTTTATGAACTCGAGGTTCATTATGGTGGTCCAGACATACGGACATGAGAAAATAAATGCATAAAATAACCATTAGATTTGCATTTTAAATTATTAGCTTTATTTTCACTTTTAAAACAACTGTGATTGGTATTGAGAGAAAATGCTGGGCGCTGGGGGTTAACGGCCATCAGATGAGGGCGTTGATGACTCAGTCACTCGTTTATCACAGAGTTAAACCCACTCGTCCCCTGTCATGGCTGGGTGCCTAATTGTTTCCCAACCTTGCGGCGTTTCTTTGCCACTGTATTAGTTTCCTAGTGCTGCCATAACAAATTACCACAACTATGTTGGCTTAAACGAACAGAAATTTATTCTCTGACAGTTCTGGAGGCCAGAGTCTGAAATGAAGCTGCTGACAGGATTGGTTCCTTCTGGAGGCTCTGAGGGAGGACCGTTTCCATAGCTCTCTCCTAGCTTCTGTGACTGCTGGCAGTCTTGGCATTCCTTGGCTTGTGGCTGCATCACTCCAATCTTTGCGTCCGTCTTCATGTGGGCTTCTCCCTTCTATGTCTCTGTGTGTCCTCTCTCCTTCTGTCCCTTATAAGGACACTAGTTATTGGATTAGGGTCCACTCTAAATCCAGGATAATCTCATCTTGAGATCCTTAATTATATGTGCAACGACCCTATTTCCAGATAAGGTCACATTCCTAAGTACCAGGGATCAAGACTTTGACATATCTTTTTTTGGGGGGTGGTGGTGGTGGTGTCACCATTCAACACATTACGTCCACCTTAACTGTTTTTGCTATGTCCGTATACCACCAATACTATTATTTGCTTAACATTTTTCTTTAAACAACACACATTTAAAACTGAAATACTTACTCAATAGCCTCCCAAGCAGAAATATCCATGGAATAATAGATTCTGTGTGCCAGTTATGTTTTTTCTATTACAAAAAAAACATTTCTATTGAAATATGCATCATCTCTAGCTGCCTAAAATAATCTCGTGTCCCTAAACCAAGGATAGCTACTGCACTTTGGGAAACACTGGCCTGATTTACACGTATAATACAATGATGTTTAAAATCTCTCATGCAGGGAATCAATAAACTAATAGGAGTAAAAGTATTAATGCCTTAAAACTGTCTCAAGGTGATCGGTAAATTGCATTTATCTGATCATAGTTTTTACGTAGCAAGACGTCTCTGGGTCTTCAAAAAGCTAGGTTGAAAAAAGCAATGTACTGGTGATTATACTAATTTGCCTTTTCACGATTGGAGATAAAAACCACACAGCTGGCAAGATGTTAATTGTGAAGGCAGCTTGTAAATAGTATCTGAAACCGTCTGTATCTCCTGAAGATTGTCAGGTGCTGAATTATTGTTACTTTCCATAGCAAGCTGCATAATGGTTAAGAACAGGGAGGTAGGACTTCCCAGGTTGTGCAGTGGTTAAGAATCCGCCTGCCAATGCAGGGGACACGGGTTCGATCCCTGGTCCGGGAAGATGCCACATGCTGCGGAGCAACTAAGTCCATGCACCACAACTACTGAGCCTGCGCTCTAGAGCCCGCGAGCCACAACTACTGAGCCCGCATGCCACAACTACTGAAGCCCACGCGCCTAGAGCCCGTGCTCCGCAACAAGAGAAGCCACCGCAATGAGAAGGCTGCACACCTCAATGAAAAGTAGCCCCCGCTCGCCGCAACTAGAGAAAGCCCGCACACAGCAACAAAGACACAATGCAGCCTAAATAAATAAATAAATAAATTTATAAATTTATAAATAAATAAATAAAATAAAAAACAGGGAGATACACTGGACATTATTAGCTAAGTGGTCTCCCTTGACGAAAATCCAGATGCTAATCCCCCACCCCCAAGAAAAGGGGAAAGGGCTCTAGGTGACAGAAACTCTAGACATCACCCAGAGGAACCAGCTAAAACATACCTCCTGTATGTTTCAGGATTTGTATTTCTCTAGAAAGGAAACGGCTTTGTTCTATTTGAAACTCTACAGCTTAATCCCTGGAGATTTTTGAAGACTGAGCTACACCCAGACCTGAAATTTTGTAGGTCTCTGAAGTTTTCTTTTCTTTTTTAAAAACTTCAACCCATGTGAAGAAATACATATTCATGTTGTGGGTTGCTGGAGCGAACTCATACAGATGGCGAGAACAGATTGTTAAATTTTACGGACTTCTGCCAGCTGATTGTTAAAGCCAGCATTAAAAGTCACATTATATAAATGAACAACTAAATGCACAATAAATATTCAAAACCCATCATTTCCAAATTATTTTACTCTGTTTCACTATTACCTATGCCCCTGAGGTTGCTTACATCTATTGTATAGTATGTTACCGAGCAACTTTTCCCAACTGTGTGTTCATTGGTGTCACATTTGTAGCTTGAAACCAGCCCTGGTAGGAGTATTTACACTAAGGGAAATGGCAGGTGCTATAAATCAGGGCTTTATTTGGTTTGTCGACTATCTAGACTGGTATGCAGCTCCATTTGTCAAACATGGTTGAACTGAAACTATAGGTTGGCAATGGATACAAGAGTCCAGCAAACATCAATGAAAGCATTCTGGGAGAATCAGTTCGCTATATGGAATTTACAGTAAAGAGAATTTGTATATTTTATTATTTTAAAATTATGGCTACACATTCTTTATATTAAGAGAAAGTTGGGGAATCCCTGATGGTCCAGTGGTTAGGACTCCACGCTTCCACTGCAGGGGGCACAGGTTCGATCCCTGCTCGGGGAAATAAGATCTGCGGTGTGGCCAAATAAATAGTAAATAAATAAAATTTGGGGACGTCTCTGGCAATCCAGTGGTTAAGACTCTGCGCTCCCAATGCAGGGGGCATGGGTTCGATCCCTGGTGGGGGAACTAGAATCCTGCATGCCGCACGATGCAGCCAAAAAAAAAAAAGAAAGAAAAGAAAAAAAAGAGAAATTTATAATACACTTATGTACGTACATACTTATACATTTTCCCCTAGAGAGATAGTTGTTAAACGTTTATCAACAAATCACTGGTTATGATCCAGTACACATATAAATATGTATATAAATATATATATTGTATATATATAAATATATATATTCATTCATAAGTGAATATATATGCTAATAAATATATAGGTATAGCTATAAATATAGCTTTATGACAGTTCATGACAGAGTTTGCCTCTACTATGTGTGAGGCACTCTAATAATTTCTATTCAATTATAAATTCAATTTTTTAAACATGCTGGTCATGACCCATTGAATTGATTTTACAACTCACTAAGGGGTGGGGATCTGTAGTTTGAAAAACACTTCACTAGATTTGAAGGCATTGGAGAACCATGACCTGCCCTTCCCCACCAGAGGGTGATAGAAGACTACAAATATCAAGGCTCTGCCCTGCCTGAGACTTCAGTGGTATCGCCTAATTTGTTGGGTTTCATTCCTTCATTTATTTATTCAACAAATACTTGTTCGAATTATATGGCCTCTCACTTCCAGCAACTTAAAATCTAGTGAAGGTGATCATCATTAATTTATTCAGCCAACCAACACTTATTAATAATTTGCTATGCACCAAGCATTGGGCTAGATGTTAAGACCTCCAGTGTTTTGGATAGATGAGTTTCCTTAATAACCATAGATTTATTGCTGTTTATAAACACCATTTTGGGGATTTTCCTGGTGGTCTAGTGGTTAGGATTCCGGGCTTTCACTCCCATGGCCTGGCTTCAACCCCTGGTTGGGGAACTGACATCCCACAAGCCGTGCGGCCAGAAAGAAAAGAAACACACACACACACACACACACACACACACACACACACACACACACACACCATTTTTCAGGCTTGAGGCAAGATGAGGCCAGGCCATCTTGTCAAACCAGAAAGCAAGGAAACCATAAGCTATCAAACACTGCTAAGGTCATTTCAGGAGGACACAGAAGCCAATCAGAAAGGCTCACAGGCCAAAGATGGGACAGTTTGAGCCTCAATAAGAGTATTAACTGCAATGGATGGAAATACACACATATGTTTAAATCCAGACGTTCATAATGTACTTAAACTAATGGCTACCTTTGGAGAAATCAACTCATCATTTTGACAACTAGTAAATAAAGGGAAAGAATCAAGCATTTTTCCTGCCACCCCTGTGGGAACTGAACCACTGAATAACCAAGGAGCAGATGAATTTCTTGTTAAAGAAAATATCTCCAGGAGTAAATGAAGAGGGAACAACAGAATTAGACATGGAAGTTTAAAACGTTAGTTTGAAATATGGGTGAGTCAGATTCATCCAAAAGCAGAGTCAGTTTGCAGCTATCCATAAAAAGAAAAGTTTGATACTGTGAAGCACTGTCAACTAAATCTCTACAGATCCATCTCATAAGGTTTAAAAATTTTAAATCAGATTATCATAATTGTGACCTTTGCTCAGAATTTTATATTTTAGGTTTCTTAGGGTCAGGTTTTATAAGCACATGGCTTCATGTTTATTACAGAAATGGAGAACTAGAAGCAAAAATATGTTTGCTACAAAAAAGTAGCATTTTCTTGTTGAATGCTAAGTGTAATTTCATAAGCAAATTCCACATGTATGTTACTTTTGTTGCAACAGTTTGGAGATGATAGAACTTATCTTGAAGTCTGAGTCTCTCTTGGACAAATAAACACTCTGCTTTTTGAATTTTTTGAAAATCACTTGTCTTTTTATTTTGATGGCTGTTTCAGTTCTTTGAAAAATGTGAACTCACTAAATTTGTGAATGGTTGCCTGGAAATCATCTGAGGCTACAGTTGGGCTTCGGCCAGGTTGAACATGAATATATGAATATATGTAAACTAAAGATTAAATAAAAGGAAATGTAAGCTTTGACTGCCTTCTTGTAAATAATTTTTCTTCTTTATAACCATATTACATTATAATACCACTGATCCATAAGATTAAATTCTGCTGGGGTACAATCCCACTACTGGGCATATACCCTGAGAAAACCATAATTCAAAAAGAGTCATGTACCACAATGTTCATTGCAGCTCTATTTACAATAGCCAGGACATGGAGGCAACCTAAGTGTCCATCAACAGACGAATGGATAAAGAAGATGTGGTACATATATACAATGGAATATTACTCAGCCATAAAAAGAAACGAAATTGAATTATTTGTAGCGAGGTGGATGGACCTAGAGACTGTCATACAGAGTGAAGTAAGTCAGAAAGAGAAAAAGAAATACCATATGTTAACACATATATATGGAATCCAAAAAAAAAAAAAAAGAAAAAAAATGGTTCTGAAGAACCTAGGGGCAGGACAGGAATAAAGATGCAGACATGGAGAATGGACTTGAGGACACAGGGAGGGGGAAAGGTAAGTTGGGACGAAGTGAGAGAGTGGCATGGACATATATACACTTCCAAATGTAAATAGATAGCTAGTGGGAAGGAGCCGCATGGCACAGGGAGATCAGCTCGGTGCTTTGTGTCCGCCTAGAGGGGTGGGATAGGGAGGGTGGGAGGAAGACGCAAGAGGGAGGAGATATAGGGATGTTTGTATATGTATAGCTGATTCACTTTGTTATACAGCAGAACTTAACACACCATTGTAAAGCAATTATACTCCAATAAAGATGTTTAAAAAAAAAAAATTCTGCTAGGGTAGAGTACCAAAAAAAATGTGAGTGTTTCCACTGGAAAAGAGATCTTTATTTTGACAGTGATCTTGGTCTGTTTTGAGGGTCAATTGGCCTGTATCACTTGATTAAATGCAAAAAGCAGAAGGTCTTTATGGATTAGGAGTATCATCAAAGATTCTTTTAAAAACATATGTACTTATTTGTTTATTTTCTGTCTCCCTTACTTGAATATCAGCTCTAGAGGATAGGGAACATTGCCTGTTTTGTTCGCTAAGGAATCCCAAGCGTTAGAACCATATCTGGTGCCTACTAGACATTCAAAAAATATTTATTTTGTTAAATAAATTAAAGAATAGGGCTTCCCTGGTGGCGCAGTGGTTGAGAGTGTGCCTGCTGATGCAGGGGACACGGGTTCGTGCCCCGGTCCGGGAAGATCCTACATGCCGCGGAGCGGCTGGGCCCGTGAGCCATGGCCACTGAGCCTGCGCGTCCGGAGCCTGTGCTCCGCAACGGGAGAGGCCACAACAGTGAGAGACCCCGCGTACCGCAAAAAAAAAAAAAAAAAAAAAGAATAATTATTAATATGCTGATGAAAGAAAATGATTTTAAAATTTAAATTGCTTCCTTATAAACAGAAGAGAAAGAGCAGAAAATAATAATTATGGAATTAAAAAAAATTTTTTTTTACTAGTAAGGGGTTCCCAAGATTTTAAATCGCTGTGAAAGGGGTTTCTGGTCCATAAGGCCTTGCAAGATGCCGCAGTAGAATGATAACGGGTTAAGGAGAGGATGTATGGGGCCATGAGAAGGGGACCCCGTAGGATCAGGGAAGGGTCAGAGAAGAGTTCGTGGAAGAGATGATTTCTGTCTAAGCTGAGATTGGAAGAACTGGCTAGAGGGTGGCCAGAGGAACAGTGGGAAGCAGTCATTCCAGGAAAGGCAACCAGCAGGTGCTTTTTTGTTGGCTGGTGTGCATGAAATAATTCATTCCCGCTTTGGCGGGAAGGGCCATCGCAGCCCAATAATCCTCCCAGCAGGCAGCCCTCTTTGGCCACATTTCCTAGCCAGAGAGCAGAAGTATTCATCTCCAGCACAAATTCTTTCTCTCTGAGCTCCCCTCTGCAATGCCTCCCCCATTCTGAACCTCTGGCCACCTCTCTTGCCGGCCGGAGGGGATGGCTAGCCACTCCCTAGGGCGAGGCAGCAGAGCAAAGCCAGCAGCTGCCAGAGGCCAGGCTGCCTGCCTGCCAAACTGGGAGGGGGTTATATCCACTGGCTGTGCCCCCAGCACACACAAGCCCAGGCTGCCCATCCTCTGGGCCCATTTGGGTACAGGGTCGGAAGGGCTGGTGCAGCAGGGCAGGGATTTGGCTTTGCTCATCTTCAGGCCACAGGGAGAGTGGCAGGAGGGGCCAGGGACCCTGAGTACCTTCCTGCTTTCTCCTCTGGCCACTGAGTGCTACAAACCCCAGACCCTCCTCTCTGAAGCAGTCATAGGGCTGAGGCTTGGAAGGAGGGGGCTGGCTTTTTTGTTTTGTTTTTTCCCCGAACGAGCATTGGTAAAGTTAGAAGAAGAAAAAAGCAAGGAAATGAATACCCCAGTGTCAGTACAGCAGTTACATGTAGGACAGAGGGTAACTCTAACCCTAACAGTTGATAGGGTTTAGAGGGCATGGGATCAGAGGGTTTTGCAGGTGTTAGGCAGTGTTCTTTATCTGGGGATAGTCACAGAGATGTTTGCTTTAAAAATATTCATTAGGGGCTTCCCTGGTGGCGCCGTGGTTGAGAGTCCGCCTGCTGATGCAGGAGACACGGGTTCGTGCCCCGGTTCCGGGAGGAGCTCACATGCCGCGGTGCGGCTGGGCCCGTGAGCCATGGCCACTGAGCCTGCGCGTCCGGAGCCTGTGCTCCACAACGGGAGAGGCCACAGCGGTGAGAGGCCCGCGTACCGCAAAAAAAAAAAAAAAAAAAAATTCATTAAACTATAATTTGTATTTTATAAATCTTGTACATTTGTTATATTTCACAATTTAAGAAATGGTATTTTTTTTAAAAAAGGAACACCAAACTGTGAATAAAATGTCTAGGTTCTGGGAAGAACAAGTTGTTTTTGTTTTTGCAGTCTTTCTCACCAAAGCATAGCACAGAATCCAGATGAACCTACATAATAATTTAATGCCCCTATTCTTAAACCAGAGTTAAACATGAATTTTCTTTTTCTAGTTTAAACATTTAGCTAGTTGTTTTATTTGTTTTTGTTTTTTTATGGAAGTAGCATTGATTTATAACATACTGAGCCTTCACCAGGTGCCAGGCACTGTGCTAAGTGCTTTACTGTACTTGATTCTCTTGCTTCTCACAACAACCACACAGGTAGGTACTGTGATCACTCCAGTCTACAGATGGAAACGCTGAGGCACAGAGAGGCTAAGAAACTTAGCCAAGGTCACACAGCTAGCAATCCAGCAGAGCTGGGATTCAAACTAGGGTCGGTGTACCCCAGGGGCAAAAACCTTAACCACTGGCCCATACTGCCTCCCAGGTCTGACCTCACCTGCCTGCTGAAATAACGGCCACCTAGTCACAACGCTCTGCAAAGTTTACAGTTGACAGGGTGTAAAGGTCATGTAGTATGTTGGTGAAGAATACGGTCAGACAGATATGGGTTCAAATCTAAACTCAGAGTTTATTATCTGTATAACTAGTCATTTCTCTCTCCCCTGAAAAATGAGAATGGTACCCGGCCAGCTTTGTTGCCCAGACAAGTAAGGGAAACATTATTTGCCGGGTATCAGGCACACAGCAGGCACACAATAGATGATCACCTCTAGAATAAAGATGCTAATCTTTGGCGGCTCATAGCTTACGAAATAGACAAGGCCTAGTGTCACCATCCCCACTGAACAGATGGGACGCCTGGCTCAGTTCTCATGCCTCCGAGCAGTGAGGAGTCCCAGAGGGTCCACGGGTCCCTAGCCGCCCCCGCCCTGTCGAATTCTTCGGGTTGGGCCTCTGGATGTGGCCGCCAGCCCTCACTTGGCGCCCGGGGCAGGAATGCGGGGCCTGAACGGTGGCAAAGATGGGGCGCTGACGCTGAGGCTTTTCCGCTCCAGCTGCGCAGACCGGCGACACAGCAAATTCCGTGGCCACACCTGACCTTGCTGCTGTCCGGGCTGGACAGAGAGGTGGATTTCCCAGTCCTCCGGCCGCCGGCCCCGGAGGGTATGGCCTTGACCCCGGGCGGCCTTGGGCCGGGATGGCTGGGCCAGGGCACAGGAGCACCGGGTGCCCCCTCGGGGTTGAGCGCACTGGGTCAGCCCCACCCTCCAGGTACTCCCCTTCCCCTGGCCTTTTTGGAAGGGGGCTAGTCCTCTCTGACACCCAGGAGGATGAGGGGCTCCCTGGGTCAGAATGCTTACTGGGGGGCAGAGGACGGAGAGGGACCCCTCAGGAACATCCCTCTGGTTTTGGGGTTCTGGGGGTCCATGGGAAATCAGCTCCTAGGAGGTCACCCTGGGGTGAGGCGCTTTCATCTCCCTGAAGGGCTAAGCCATGGTCTACTTTCCCTGCTCCCTCCCATCTGCCATCCCCTACCCCCAGTAGGGCAACAGGACTGGGCACAGGGCAAAGCAAAGGAGAATCTGAGGTCCTCACCAGCTCTGCAGCTGGTGTGGCGTTCAAGGCCTCCAGGCTGCAAAAATGGTCTCTGCGCACCTCTGCTCCCATCTCTGGACCACCTCTTACACTTCCGTCCCTTCTAGTCTTCCCTAACCTGTCTTTTCTCAGTTCTGCAAATGAACCAAATGCCCTCCAGCCTCAGAGCCTTTGCCCATGCTGTCCCCTCTCCGTGTACTGCTGTCCCTCTTGGCTCTCCCCTATGTCCCAGCTTCACCCTCCCTCCATTGTTCTGTTTTCTGCTTAATCATCACATATTACTAATACTATACCTAACGGAGTATCTTGAAAATTCTTGGGCCATGGCTCTCCCACATGAAGGTTAGAATCAGTTTGCCAATTTCCTCTAAAAACTTGGCTGGAATTTTCATTGGGATTGTATCAAATCTAAGATTAATCTGGTGAGAATTGACAACACATGCAAGTTTACTAATAATGACATGATGTGAGTCATCGAGGATACACAGACCAGTCACACAGCTCCTTCCCTCAGCAAGCTTGTCTGCTCATGGTCTTCTTTTTTATTTTATTTCATTTCGTGTGAGAAGATCTTATTGGGCTCATTTCACAGATCAGGAAACTGAGGCTCAGAGAAAGTACATGACGTGCCCTAGGTCCTATGGCGAGGAAGTGGTGGGCCAAGATTCACGAATCTCCCCAAGTCAATTTGGTTTATGGGTTTGGTTTATGTGTGCCTCTGTGTGTTTGCATGTAAGGTGTGTTTCCACGCACCCAGAGTGGAAGAGCATCTATATTTATAGATGGAGGTGCTGTGGGTTGAGTGGGAGTGCAGGCATGTCTGCTCTATTGGGCTGTGACTTCTGTTTGTGTTGACGTTCGGGTCTTTGGCTATGTGTGTACAGTGTTGGGGGTTTTAGTGGGTGTATTGGGGAGAATATTTATGTGTATTGGGTAGAAAGTGTGTGTCAGGGAGACAAAAAGTGGGATATTTCTGTTGGTGTGTGTGTTTTTTCTTATGTAAGACTTTAATTTGATACTTGTTGAAAGAACTCTTTTAAATTAAACCAAGACTTTTAAAACCATCTATAACTCTAAATTTTTATTAAGGTATAACTTAAAGTGCCCATATCTTAAGTGTACAGCTAGATGAATTTTTATATACATGCACCCATGTAATCACCATTTGGATCAAAATATAAAAGATACAGCACCCTCAGTTAGAACTTCCTCATGCCCCGCCCTCAGTCAGCACCCCTCTAAGTAGCCACTGCTCTGACTTTCACCACTGTAAATTAGTTTTGCCTGTTCCTGAGTACCTTGTCAATGGAGTCACACAGTGTTTGCTTGGGGAGGTTAGTAGCTAACACTAAACAAACTTGCTTTGTGTGCTGACACTTCCCATATCTCACTGAATTTATCATAACAGCCACATAATGTAGTGCCTGTTTATTGTTCCCATTATACAGATGAGGAAACTGAGGCTCAGGGAGGGCTCACGACTTGCCTTGGGTCACCCAGAGCAGGGTCACCAGTCCAATGCCATAGCTCTGGTCCTTGCCCACTACTAGACCATCCTGCCTCCTTCTGGGTAACCTGCCAAAGAGGTGACATGGCTTATTGGATGCAGAGAGAGCAGGAGTCAGACCTGGGAGCTCAAAAGTGCTTCTGGGTGTGCTTTATTTATCTTCCGAGGAGTCGGTGTCTCTGAATCTGTTGTGAGATCTCTCCAACTCCCCATTGCTGGATCAGGAACCACTCACCACCCGCAGCCCAGCCACTGTAGTGCTGCAGAGACACACCAACCACAGGGCTGGCTCCGAGAGTTATTTGCTGGGTGACTGTGAGGAAGTTGCCTCCTTTTTTGAACCTCACTTCCTTAACTGTTGAAAGAAGGTTAAAATCCTCATGCAGGGTTATGGTGGTAACAGGTGGAAGGTACGACGGTATAAATTACCACAGCTGTTATTTTTTTAAAAGCCTTCTTATTGCAAAATAAAGCATAAATACAGAAAGTCACATAAAACAAACGTGGGACCCAATAAGGCAAACCACTTGTAACCACCAGTTAGATCAAGAAATAGAAGGCCCTTAAATGTTCCACCGCAATCACAGCTTGACTTTTATAGTATTTCTGTGTCTCTTTTTAGTTTTATCACCCAAGTGTGCATCTCTAAACAGTCAAGTCCATAAAAAAATTTGCCCATATATAAGAAATGTATATCTTTTGAGTCTCTACTGATTTCCTCCTCCATTATGTTTTGGAAGGGTCTGGAGCATTTGACTGAAGAGTTTTTTTGTTTTTTTTTTTAATACGTTTATTTATTTTGGGCTGCCTTGGGTCTTCGTTGCTGCTTGCGGGCTTTCTCTAGTTGCGGCGAGTGGGGGCCACTCTTTGTTGCGGTGTGCGGGCTTCTCATTGCGGTGGCTTCTCTTGTTGCGAAGCATGGGCTCTAGGCACGCAGGCTTCAGTAGTTGTGGCACGCGGGCTCAGTAGTTGTGGCTTGCGGGCTCTAGAACACAGGCTCAGTAGTTGTGGAACACAGGCTTAGTTGCGCCGCGGCATGTGGGATCTTCCTGGACCAGGGCTCGAACCCGTGTCCCCTGCATTGGCAGGCGGATTCTTAACAACTGCACCACCAGAGAAGTCCTGAAGAGCTTTGAAGAGTCTGGATCACCACTATTATTTTTCACATGTGTACTCCTCCCTCTAGCTCCTTCACTCCCTTGTTTGTATTTGGAGTGACATAGATCTGGGTTGCAGTTCTGAGTCTGCCAGTTGCTGTGTGACCTTGGACAAGTCACTCACCCACTCTGAACCTCTTTCTCAACTGGCAAATGAAGGGGTGACCCTGAAGATCTCTAAGGGCCTTCCAACTTTCTCAGCCTCCTTGCTCAAGCACCAGGCTCCTGCCCCACAGTTTCTTCTTTTTTTTTTATCTCTCTCTTTTTAAATCATATTTGATGTACAATATTATATAAGTTACAGGTGTACAATATAGTGATTCACAATTTATAAAGGTTATACTCCATTTATAGTTATTATAAAATATTGGCTATATTCCCTGTGCTGTTCTTATCAGAACAGCACAGGTTGTTCTTAAAAGCAACTTTACTGGGTGAAAAGAATACTGGGATAAGAATCAGAGACCTGGCATTGGAATCCAGTTTCCACTGGAACTAGCTGTGGGAACTTGGGTGAGGTACTTAACCTCTCTGAGTTTCCACTTCCTCGTCTGTTGAATGGAGATCCTGATACCTAATCCATAAAACTGGAGCAAAACTTATATGAGATCATACCCTTACAATATTTAGTGCCTGGCACCTAGTATGTGCTAAATAAATGTTAACTGCTATTGTTGTTGTCATTATTTTTAGCTATTATTATAACTAACATTTATTGACTGCTTACTCAGGCTTTGTGTTAAGTGTATTAATTCACTGAATCCTCAAAACAATGCCACGAGGCAGCCCTATTTTATAGATGAGAAACCAAGGCACAGAAAGGTTAAGTAACTTGCTCACGGTCACACAGCTAGTAAGCCATGAACCTAGGCTGTCTGGATCCAAAGCCAGCAGTGTTAGTCACTGAGATATACTGCCTCAAATACTACTGCTATCTAGAAGAATTTCCCCTTCGCTTGCCCAAGACCAGAGAGAATTCCAGTAGAGGTAAGGATGAAGCAATAGCTGAATCCAGTGTGAGATTCTCCAGGGGTGAGAAAAGTTCTTACCCCGAAATGAGATCCCAGCCCAGGGCATTAATCTGGGTCATCCCAGATTATTTCCCGCCCCCACCCCTAACATTTTTATCCACAGGCAGCCTGCCAAAGTGAACCTGGGAACAGGCTTAGTCAAAGAGGACAGCAGGGAAGGTCCTACCTGGTGGAGCAGCCAGGGGTGTCGCTGTGTGTTTGCCACCAGTGCGATTTTCTGGGTTTCCCTGGATGTGTGAACGCATGGGGTAAGAGATGGTGATTTTGTATATGTGGTTGGACTGTGAGGCTGTGCCTTCCTCAGATGTCTGTCTGTCTGTCTGCCTCTGTGGAGAGGCAATGGGACCAGCTTGGCCCACCCCACTTCTGCCACACACTGTGGCCAACAACTCACCTCTGTGTGCCTGTTTCCTCACGTATAGAAAAATGGTTATGATGACAATGATAGTACCGACCTGATGGTGTTGTTCTGAAGATTGAATGGCCTCATTCCAGGTAAAGTGCCTGAAACGGTTCAGAGCACCGAGATAAGAACAAATACAGCTTATATATGTTAATAAGATTAAATGTGTAAAGGGTGGGTTTCTGTATATTTATGCAAGGGCACCTGAGGGCATCTATCAGAAAGGATCTGAGGGGCTAGGGAAGCCAGCTGTCTCTGTGATTCGTGGGAGGAGGGTATGCGTGTGTGAGTGTGTGCATGTGTGTGTGGTGTGTGTGCACGGTGGATGCGTGTGCATGCTGTAAGTGGGAGAGAATGTTCACTGCCAGAACCCTATTTACCAGACAAACTCCAGGCCCTAGGACAAATCACTGAGGCTCTGTGTCCCCATCTGTCCACGGGTGGGATTGCGGCCTCACAGGCAGCTGTGAGGACCAAGTGAGTCATGGATGTAACGCTCTGGACCATTGCAAGTGCCGGGGACATGGGAGAGGTCCGTACGAAGTGTTCTGAGAAAGCGGGGCATCATCGGGACGCTCCTGGGTCATTAGTGCCAAAGCCGTCTGTTTCTGCCTCCTCTGGGCTGCAGAGCTCCCTCTGGTAGGTCGTGGATCCCAGCCCACCACAGGCAGAAAAGCCCTCAGTCCAGTTGCTTCAATGGCCCAGAGAAGGATAGGGACTTGCCCCAGGACACCCAGCATACTGGAGGCAGAGAAGGGCTAGATTGGAGCTGGTGCCTCTTTGTCCTTCTGGTGTGATGAGAAAGCCGCGTAGAGGTCAGGGTCAGCACTTCCCAGCCCCCACTGCCTCTGTCTGCCCCACTTTCCCAGCATCCAGCAGTCAGCCTGGGCCGGGGGAAGCTGCTCCAGCGTGAAGGTGTGTGCTTTGGCAGCAGGCACTGTCTGGGCCGCCAAGGCTGAGGTCGGGCGTCTGCCTGAGGCAGGAGTTCGATGTGTCTGGGGAGGACCCCACTCCAGTAGCCCAGTCCCAGCCCCCAGCCCTGCATCGCCACCTGGGCCAGGGCTCTGCTTGGCACCCGGAGACTGGGGTCTGCCTGGGAATTCTCCAAGGTCTCTGGAAGAGGAGGCTGAAGGATTACAAGTGCTTCAACTTTGGGGTTTTTTTATGTAACATCTTTCTTGTAAATCTGTCCATTCCCATCGCAAAAGCGTCACTTGTTATTTGTGGAGAATACAAGTAATCAGAGAAGAGAAAATGAAACTCTCAACACCGAAGTACAGCAATTCAGAGACCAAAGGGGCTCTGTCAACACACACACACACACACACACACACACACACACACACACCCCTGCATGTTCATGCATGTATCTATGCACACATGCATGTGACATAGAAACCATCATAAGCATGCCCTTGCACGTGTGTGCTTGCACACTTATACAAGCACATGCATACTCGTGTGAGTACACACAGGTACAGGCATCTGCATGGTCATGTATGTATCTGTACGCCTACATGTGACACACGAGCCCTCATGTTTATGTGTATGTCCACGTGTGCTTGCACACCTATAACAAACACACTCTCATAAGTACACATGTACACATAAGCACACGCGCGTGCACACACACTTAAAGAGCAACACTCAGTGCTCCACCAATGTGAGTTCATCTAATCCCAGCACCAGTGCTATAAGGTAGGTACCATTACTTCTCCCAGTTTACAGATAGGGTACAAATGGTTAAGTAATCTGCCCAAGGACACCCAGTTAGTGAGCATAAAAAGAAATTTTAAAAAGCATTTTTAAAAAAAGAACAACCAAAAAAACCCCAAAAACAAAATAATGGGGATTCGAACCCAGATCCATGGGCTTAATTAATTAGGCTGCATGGTGCTGTTTGAGTGGCATCGCGGGGAATATTCCCATAGGGTTTTTTTCCCTATGCATCTAAATTTGGTTTGGTTACAGAAATGACATCCTTTTTACATACTAGCAGGACCCTGGGGTCAGACTTGGATTGGAATCCTGGCTCCACTGCAGACGGGCTGGCTTGACTCTGGGCTGCTCTTTCACCTCTTTGGGGATCAGTTCTTCACCTGTAAAATGGAGAGCGATCGCGTCTGCTTCTGAGGGTTGGCTGAGCACGTGTGTCAAGCTCAGCCAGGCTCATTAGATGAGGCCATACGAAAACTGCCAACTCTGGGGCTGGAGGGCTTTGTGGGGAAAACAGTCAGAAAATACTCTCTGGGTGCAAGATGGCCGTAATATGTTGGGGTCTGGAAGGCAGAGAGTAGCCTCTGGATCTGGGGTCTCCGGAGGGGAGGTGGTATTTTGTCCTGGAATCCCTGCCATGACTGCATCCCGGTCCTGACCAGCGGTTCAGCCCCAGCCCTGCGCATTCCAGGTGGAACAGCAGAGCAGAGAGGGCGGGAGAGGAAAGCCCACAGACCGGCAGGCGGAGCCTCCTGGCCAAGTCTGGCCCGGCTGGAAGGGGAGGGGGCTGTGGAGCTGGGACGTCAGATGCCATCACCTCCTGGGGGACCTTTAAAGTCGCTGTGCTGCCAGGCGGGCCAGGGTGTCTGCAGCGGTTCTCTGCCTCTTCAGCCGCCTCCTGCCACCCGCCTGGGCTGCCCATCCTGGGTACGCGCCCCTGGAGAGCCTGGTGCCTCGTCTCCGGATGCCTCTCTCTGGCTCTCTTCTCTTTTCTCTCCATTTTTTCTGTTCTGTTTTTCCCCTTTCTCTCGTTTTACCTCTCTTTCTGTCTCTCCCATGTTTTTTCTCTTTTTGCCCCCGTCATTGTCTCTCATTCTCTCTTGTATCTACCTTTTTCTTTCTTTCATGCCTTTTCTCTGTATCTCTTTTTGTCAACCACCTTTTCTTCTCCCTCATTTTCTTTTCTGTTTCTCATTTTACTTTCTTTCTGCTTCTTTCTGTCTTGCTCTCAATCCCGAAATTGCAGCAACCCAGGGACAAGAGTGCCCTGCACTGTACCTTGGGAAAGGTGGGCGCTGCCCCTCTGAGGGCACCAACGGAGCCCACTTCCAGTAAGATTGGTGAAGAGGGTGTCCATGCTGGGGAGGACTGGGGTCTGCCTCCTGGGCTGGTGGAACAAAACCCTGGCTTTGAAGTGGCAGCGTCATCTCACCCCAGGGCCTGGTCCAGATTTAGCCACTATCTGGGCATTTCTTCCCATTGCCCCATCCACTTAGTCCACTGGGGTGGGAAGAATGGGGTGTTGCGCCCCTGGACGAGAGCCGAGTCAGGAGGTCTTTGCCAAGTTCCCAGTAGATAGCATCCTCTGGGGTGGTAATGCTGGAGAGCACTCAGGGTTTGGTGCCCTCATGACCACCCCCTCCAGGCAGCCGGCTCTGACTGCACAAGGCCAGACGTGTGACCCTTCCAGCCAGCTATGCCCCTGCCGCCTGGGACCGTGGGCCTGGCAGGCCTGCTCTTCTGGGCAGGCCAGGCAATGAACACCTTGATGTCCAATGCCACCCTGGCACTGGCCCAGACCGAGGGCACAGCTGTGCGACCCCTGACTGGCCTGGGAGTGCCCCGGTACCGGCGGAAGCGCCACATCTCTGCCCGGGACATGAGTGCCTTATTGGATTATCACAACCACATCCGGGCCAGTGTGCACCCACCTGCCGCCAACATGGAGTATATGGTGAGTTCCCATGCCCTCCCAGTGCCTCCCCCAGCAAACGCCAGTCCACTTAGTGTGTCCTGGAAAGACTGGACCATTCACGAGCCTGGCCTCACTAGCTAGTATCTGGGCATCTGGGCCCTGTGGAATGGGCAGGAATTCGTCTGCCCATTTTACAGATGAGAAAACTAAGGTGGTTATATAAGTCCTTTCTGCAGGCAGGAGCAGAGGACTGTGACTTATGGAGCATCTCCTGTGCGCCAGGCACTTACGTGTAACCCTCTTCCTTCAAGGTGGGAATTATCTCCATTTTCCAAATAAAGAAATCAAGATGCAGAGAATTAGTTTGCTGAAGGTCACCCAGGTGGGATTGCATCCCAGGTCTGCCAGCTGCTAAAGCTGTCTTAACTAACACAATACCTTTTCCAAGAATTCTGGCTTCCAGCCAGGGAGCCGCAGGGGACGGGTGGCTGGAGTTTCCCTGCCATTGTCTCTTTGCCCCAGGGGTTTGATGGACACACCCAAACTGTCCTCAGCAAGCCTGTGGAGGTAGAATTTGGAAAGATGGGGTCTGGTACCTGGGGTGGGAGTGGGGGCGTCTCAGGCTGAGGAGAAACAGCAGCTGACCAGCCGAGGCAGCTGGGATGTCTTCCTTCAAAGAGGCAGCGTGGGGGGCTCTCACCCCAGCCCCCCACAAGCCAGACTCCGGAGGGGAGGAGGGAACCTTTCTCTTTATCGCAGCCCCTCCCCCAGGACCATTGTCCCAAACCAGCCTGGAGAGATAGGCTTCCAATCCAGCCACAGATTTCTTTAGGCAAAGGGATTGTTGGCCTGCCCCCTCTAAGACAAATACCTACTCCCTCAACAGCCTGCAAATGCTTATACTTTTGCAGCGTGTCCATTCACTTACGTACCAGCTCCTGCTTGGAGCCAGGCACCACGCTAAGCCTCGTGGACGCTGCCGAGAACAGGATGGACAAGGTCTCGTCCCTCACAGAGCTTCCATTTTAGTGGGGATGATAGAAAACAAAGATCAACCACAAAATTTACGTGTAATACGACATCAGGTCGCAATGAGGCGTTGGGAGGGTCGGGGATAGGAGCCCAAATGGCAGGCAGCTAGCGGCGGGGGAGCCATTTATTTGTTCATTAACTGACTCATCCATTGATTGACACAGTGACTGGCATGTAGAAGGCCTTCTAGTTTTCAAACAATGACACATTTATTGAGTACCAGCCTGTGTGCGAGGCCCTCCCCACAACAGGTGTTTAATTATTGCATGCTTTGTAGGACAGAGAGAGCTAGACAGCTCACTAGGGGCCCGAGGAGTGTCAGTGAGTGTGGGTTTGATGTTTGCATGCCCCTACCTCAGTTCACCCCTTTGTGGCACGAAGGAAACATTCCTCTGCTTTCCCTAAAAATGGATGAGTCCAACATCTCTGGGCAGGTGTCTGGACCCCTCTTTGGGGATCCCCATTGCTTCACTAGCTATCTTCAGCCCACAGGACCAGTATCTGGCTAAACATCCCTTGCTTAAGGAGCCCTTTCCCTCCTCTGGCTCCAAGAAAGACCGGGTCCCGTTTCACATTCTCATACCTGCCAACTGTAATGATTGTTTAACATCTCATTTCCTTGTTAGACTGTGAGTCCTTGTTCAATATTTGCTGAATGAACAGATGAACTGAATAAAAGAATAATATCTCAGAATCTCAGGAAGTCAGAGTGGAAGGGAACTAGTATTTTTTTTTGAAGTGATGCGTTTTCAAGTTATAAAAGTTGGAGCATTCAGAGATTGGAAAATTAAGAAGCTGTTACGAAGGATGAGGACGGTATTCTCTATGTACTGATGTGGAATCATCATTAAGGTAACCCATCTGGTTAAGTGAAAAGAGCTAGGGGCCAAATAGAATGTCTGGAGTCTTGCCATTTGTCAAAAAAATTCATATATATATAATTATTGTATGTATGTAATATATAATTATTTCATGTATATACCATATAAGATATATAATTACATATATAAATATATACATGCATATATAATATACTTACAGGTGTAGAATATTTCTGGAACAGGACACAAGAAACTCACAGTGACAGTTGCCTCCAGGGTCAGGGTGGCTGGAGGGACTAGTGTAGGATGGGGATGAAAGACTCTCCACTTTTCGTCCTTCAAACATCTTACATATTAAATTTGTTCATGTTTTCACTATTAAAAAAAGAACCTTTTGAATTAAAAAATTTTAATGTTTAAATAAACACATTGGGGACTTCCCTGGTTGCGCAGTGGATAAGAATCCACCTGCCAATGCAGAGGACACGGGTTCGAGCCCTGGTCTGGGGACTAAGATCCCACATGCCGCGGAGCAACTAATCTCGTGGACCACAACTACTGAGCCCGAGCGCCACAACTACTGACGCCCACGCGCCTAGAGCCCGTGCTCCGCAACAAGAGAAGCCACCGCAATGAGAAGCACTGCAAGGAAGAGTAGCTCCCACTCGATGCAACTATAGAAAGCTCGCACGCAGCAACAAAGACCCAATGCAGCCAAAAATAAATAAAATTAAATCTTTAAAAAAATAAATAAATAAACACATTGAAAAAAATATAATAAATAAAATTAAAAATCCATTCTCTTCCCATTACTCTGGGCTGAGTCACTTCTAGGGACTGCTAGGAACTCCTAGGCCAATACCCTGGGACCCCGCTCAGAGCAGGGAGCCCCAAGCTTGAAGTCCAGTGAAGGAAAAAGGGCATTGGACTAGGGGTCAGAGACCTAGGTGTGGATCTCGGCTCTGGTATGGACTTGCCGTTGACCTTGAAGTCGTAGGCCTTCTCTGAGCCTCAGTGTTCTAACTTATCAAGTGGATTTGTTGCAGGGTTCCAAAGGAGATGGAGAGTCAATGTACCATGTATACGTGCATCTCTAGACACTGTTGAAATGATGGTGTTTGCTCCCCCAGGGAATTTCATGACCTTTCTTTTTCCCAGGTCTGGGACGACCGGCTGGCCAGGTCCGCTGAAGCCTGGGCCACCCAGTGCATTTGGGCCCACGGGCCCTCACAGCTGTTGAGATACGTGGGCCAGAACCTCTCCATCCATTCTGGCCGGTGAGTGAACCTCTGCCCTTCCTTCACTCCATCACTCAACAAGGTCACGGAGCACGCTTATGGCAGAGTGACTTTTCTTCTATCTTCTCCGCCTCTGCAGGTACCGCTCCGTGGTGGATCTCGTGAAGTCTTGGTCTGAGGAGAAGCGGCATTACTTGTTTCCGGCCCCTAAGGACTGTACCCCGCGCTGCCCCTGGCGCTGCAGTGGCCCTGTGTGCTCTCACTATACCCAGGTACACCTCTGTTGGGATGTAGGGCTGATGAGAGAACAAATCCTCTTAGAAGAAAGTGAATGTGGTGGGACAGCAATTAGAAATAAAACAGAGGCCCTTAACAGACTTCCTTTTTCATAACAAGCCTGTTCCTGGAAAGTTGTGAGTACATTGAATTGAGCTGAACTGGATCTTGTTTTGAGGGTCTTAGGTAGGCAGACCATGTTGTTTGACCCCAAAATGGAGATGTGTGGTCTGACAAGTTCAAGACTGACTTTGATTTCAATAGGTCCAAACATTTTCTAGTATTTTTTATTTTCTAAGGCTCCTGTGTCTTAAAAAAAGAAACGCCAAATAAGATTACAAAAGATTGTAGTATATTTTGAGTGCTAATATTGAAGTTGTTACCACTTATTATACATAAAAATACAGTGCAGTATAATGTTGCAAGAAATAGGACCAGAAGTTTTCAATGGTAGGAAAAATGTCTGCTTTCAGGCCTGCCAATCTCTCTGTGACTCATTTGCAGTAAATGTCAAAAACTGAAATTTGAGACCCCCTAGGAAATGTGAGGCCTAAACCAAATGTCCTTCCTGACATCGATGAAATATTATTACCTCCATTTTACCAAAGGAGAAACCAGGCACAGAGTGGTTAAGTGACTTGGTCAAAGTCACACAGCTAGTGATATTGAGATTCTGATCCAAGGCTGTTTAACTCCAAAGTTTGTGTTTTAACTTCCAACATGACAATGATTTTCAAACATTGGTCACTAGGGGGAAAAAAAAGAAAGAAAGAAATCTAATTGAAAGGTATAGAACATATTAGCATATATCATTCTATATGATAAGATTAAATATTGGTTCGTAAAACTTTTGTTCAAATTGTTTGAGAAGGGGTAAGGGTGTGTGTATGTGTGTGTTGGTACACTGGGTAACAATATATAACTGTATTCCTTACTGTTGGTTATAGTGGAACAAATTTTGAGAAATATTATATAGTACAATATGCCTCTAGTCCCCTCACCCTGAGACAGGTGCCTCCCCCAGGAAAACCTTATCTAATGCATCCACCCTGACAGAGCAAGCCCAAGAACGTTTCAGCCCCAAGTCCTTCTCACAGCCTCCTTTGTCTTTGTCCCTCCTCAGATGGTGTGGGCATCTTCCAATCGGCTGGGCTGTGCCATCCACACCTGTGGCAGCATCCATGTCTTGGGCAGCACCTGGCACCAGGCTGTGTACCTGGTCTGCAACTACGCCATTAAGTGAGTGCAGAGGGGGCTCTGGGGCAGGAGGGTGGACCCTGAGGTGGAGTGGGCAGGATTCTCAGAAATGGAACACATACAGGACACCCTGCTTTCCTCCGTTCTAAATAACCTGAACACCAGGTTTTAGAGTCAATCAAGAATCCTTTTTCTTTACCCAAGTTTCAGAATCGATAGGGAGATAGACGGAGGACCAAGGCAGGTGCATACGCAGTGTCCCTGATGAAGCCAACAGTGGAGAATGTGGCTTAGGTCTGCCAGCCAAGTGGGCTTGCAAATATCTCACTGTTGAATTAGACCTTCATATCCATTGACAGGCAACATTGGCCAACCATAGGCCTCTTCTAAGTGCAGTGCCAGCCCCTGTAAGCTTCCCACAAGAAATAGAGCAACCAAGAATACATGCTCCCTACAGGCAGGCAGGTCCCATAGGAAAGAAAGGAAGGATGCAATGAACATGCTCAACTGCTTTTTCCAGACTCTCCAGTCAGCTTGGTGGGAGAGAGGTCAAGAGTGGTCTTCACATGCTAGTCTTCTGGAAACACAGAGAAAGGGGGATGGGAGTTCCCATCCAATGTATAGTATACAAACTTGCAACAGATTCTCATACAAAACAGATTACAGACTCTCATACACAAATGGGAACAAATTCTAAGTAAACATGATATTCAGAGTTTCAAGATTACATAGTCATAACTGCCTTTTGCTCTCATGTAGCTCTTGATCATTTACAATACACTTTTCCCTTATTATCTCATTGAAGAGATGAAAGAGAGGAAGAAGGAAAAAGGGAAGGACACTGGGAAAATATTTACCCTTTTTACAGATTAAGACATTGAGGATCAGAGAGGTTAAGTAATTTACCAAAAGTCACAAAGCCAGTAAGTAGCAGAGCTGTTTGAAACACAAGTCTTTTGATTTCATATTCTATCTACTGTACTATCCTGATGTTCTGGAAGTTATTGGTAGCCCAAACTCAGATTCTCAAGTCAAGATATTTGTTAGATGGAGACATCTATTGACAAAGTGTCATAATGCAGCCCAGCTTTATCGGATATGGAAAAATGCAACAAAGCAAATTCCATCACACACAGCTTAAGGAACTGTTCCAATTTGTTTGCTGACATATTGAATTTTTGAAACATTGACTATTAACCATATAGTTGTTAAGACTTTTAGGCTCTGGAGTCAAGACTGTCAGAGTTCAGATTTGTGATTCAACTTCTCCATGCCTGTTTTTCATCTACAAAATGGTTTCTACTTATAGAATTGTTGAGAGAATTAAGTGAGCTGACCCAGGTAATGTCCCCAGGCTCATAATAATTTTGGAATACATGTTGGTTCTTATTCTAATTACTAGACCTGGGTTTGGTTCTCAGCTCTACCATGTACACACTGAGGACTTTGGATAAGTCATTTCATCTCCTTGGATCTCAGTCTCCTCTTTTAAAATAGGGCTAATGCTACCTGGCTCACAGAGGATCTTGGTACATAGTTGCCCATAGTACATGTTAAATAAATAGTGGCCAGAATTATAACTAGGTTATAAACTCTTTGAGGGCAGGAAATAGACCTGATTCATTTTGGTATCCTTTTACTACAGTGATTTCAAACCTTTGTTCTTTTAAGCAGAACTCTTTTCTAAGTGGTTAAATTAAACAAAAAAAGAATGACTTTTATTCCATCACCCCTGGTGTCTCCACCACCCACGTTCCCTGCCCCCAAACTTGCAGGAACACTTTTTTTTTCCTGTTGGAAAAACTGGTAGCGTTTGATATATTTATTTATTATTGTTTAAAATTTTATTACATTTTATACTGATGTACATGCTATAAAATTCAGTGGGTATGAAAACAGGTAAACACAGAATGTTGTCTCCCTCCCCTGCCCACACTTCCCCTCTGTAAGTTTCTTGCATAACCTTCTGGAGATCTTTTATGTACTTACAAACATGTATATGTTTTCACTCCGGGAACACCTTTTGAAAATGGTGGACTCACAGCATCTGGCACAAGTCCTGATGCCCACTAGATGCTCTGGAAGTGTTTGTTGAATGAATGAACCCATATGAAACCAGAAATGCATACTTTTCTAAGCACTTTGGCTGACTTTACTTACAGTCATTCAACAATCACTTTTGGAGGGAAAAGATTCCATTTCTGTCCACAAGGAGTGTTTGTTTAATGTGTGAGAAAATAAGGCACTGGGACTTGAAAGGTAATTAACACTACAGGCCAGTGGTGAGATTATTAGGTAGCACTTAGCAAGAACTGGGGGAGTGATTTTAGGCTTTGAGAAGACAAAGAGGGGGGAAAAGAGAAATCTGTGGGCTGGGATGGAGAAGCGAGTTGTGGAAAGATGAGGTGTGTAAGCTGGATCCACTTGCTGCTAGAGCAGTCTGGAAGGCCTGACTGAAAGCTGTAGATGTGATTCATAAGCAGGTCTGGAAGGCCTGACTGAAAGCTGTAGACGTGATTCATAAGCTAGGGGCCAGCAAACTACAGCCCACAGCCCAAATCTGGCCTCCTGCCTATTTTCATAAATAAAGTTTTATTGAAACACAGCTACGATATTTGTTTACGTACCGTCTAGGGCTGTTTTCATGCAATAAAGACATTTGGCCTCCAAAGCCTAAAATATTTACTCTCTGGCCCTTTACATTGCCAACCCCTGCACAGGCAATGGGGAGCCACTAAAAGTGCTTGAGCAGGAGAATGGTTATGATGGAGGTTTGTTCTTTTTTTTTAAACAGCTTTACTGAGATATAATTTACATACCATATAACTTACCCATTTGAAGTGTCCAACTCAATGGGTTTTGGGTATATTACGTTATTCATTTTTTCAATCGTGGTAAAATATATGTAACACAAAATTTGCCATTTTAACCATTTTTAAGTATACAACTCAGTGGCATTAATCACTATTTCCAAAATGTTTTCATCACTCCAAAGAGAAAATCTGTAACCTTAAAGCAATGGCTCTCTACCCTCCTCCTCCCTAAAGGCTGTGGTTCATTGAGACGATTAACTCCGGAGCAGGTAGGATGGATTTGGGATAAGGCCATTGAAGAAATAAATGTACAGCAGTGGCCACAAAGAGGCTTCATGGGCATGTCCCCCATGAGTGAATTATACTCAGTATCTAATTATTCTAGTTCTCATTTGCATACCACCTTATAAGTTACAAAGTGTTTTCACATAATTTTTATGGACACCATTTCATTTATTTATTTTATTCAGAGGACAAAATCAAGGCTCAAGAAATGAGGTCGTTTATTCTGTCACCAACTGGCAGGTGGCAGAATCCAGGACCAGAACTCAGATCTGCCCACTGGGGAGGGGAGGGGGGTGTTTGTGCTGGGAGGTGAGGGTGGGGTGGAAGGAATAAGAAAATCAGCATGTCCTGGGGAGTCACTTATCTGCCAGGTGAGGTGCTAGAGGCATGCGCACATAGCTCCCTTATTTGATCTGCTGCTGCATCCCTGTGTGGGAGGGAAGTCTTCTATTGGTTTTACAGATGAAGACACTGAGGCTTGCAGGTGTGACTTGGTCACAGGGCCAGACAGTGGCAGTGCTGAGATTTGGAAACCTCTGTGAAGGTGGCTCCATGTAACTGTCCCCCGACCCCGCCTCCCTGGGACCTCTTCTCTTCCAGGGGCAACTGGATCGGCGAGGCGCCATACAAGAAGGGGAGGCCATGTTCTGCCTGCCCTCCCAGCTACCAAGGCAGCTGCAACAGCAACATGTGCTTCTAGGGGCTCAAGTCCAACAGGCTCCTGTGGTTCTGAATTTTCCCTGGTCTCTGGCAGGGCTCCAGCTGGGCCTGACCCTCCAAGAGTCCCTTCCCAAAGACCGGGTCAAGCGATTTTTCTTTTTTCGATTTTTTTTTAAGGACATGAGTTGGGCTTACTTCACCAGTCTTAATTTTCCCTGCTGATTCCATTTCCTAAATGTCCAGCATATGCCGGAAGAAAACAACTGTTTGCCTTCCTTCTTGCCTGTTACATCTTTTTTTTCCCTCCGGCCTCTGGGAAAGAGGCCTCCATCTTTAATTGACTCAGTTCTCCCAGAGCCAGGGCTGGAAGGAGAAGTGACAGCAGTTTTGTGACTCTCAGGCCTCAAATCC
This sequence comes from Monodon monoceros, assembly GCF_005190385.1. NCBI lineage: Eukaryota > Metazoa > Chordata > Mammalia > Artiodactyla > Monodontidae > Monodon > Monodon monoceros. Next base: position 15,756,590 of record NW_021703769.1, on the reverse strand, counting down.
ACAAGCCTTTGTCCATCCCATAAAAGGTATTTATTAAATAATCTTTATCCTGAAACCTACCTTCATTCATCCAATAATAGCCAGCCAGCTTCTGGGCAGCCTTTGAGGACCTGTGTGGTCTGCCTCTCTAAGATGGGACCATTTCAGCTCCAAGCTTTTAAAAAATAACTGAAATTAGCATATGGACACCCCATCCACAGTGTATGCTACTGGAGCCACCGCAGGGTCCGTGTACCCCTTTTACGGATGGGCATATTGAGGCTTAGTGAAGGGGTGTGACTTACTGAGAGCTGCACGGCTTGTCCTTGTCCACGAAAGCACCCAGGTTTAAGCTCAGGCTCTGACAATCCCTTCAGGCTGTTCCAGACACCTCTCTGAATGTCAGAACCGAGAGGCTAAAGCCAAAGCCGGCCTGAGGGAACACCCTCTTTCAGCATTTTTTTCTTCCTGTCACTCTCTCTGCCTTGGTGTCTCTCTTTCACCTACTTGTCTCTCTTTCTCTCACCCTCCTTATTTCTCCCATGGAATCTCATTCTCATTCCCAGAAACCATTTCCCCTCTCCCCACCCCACCCCACCCAGTTATCAACACACAGAAGTCCTTTTGTCTTTAGAGATAGTAAAATCTCTCTCAGACCTTGCCCTCCAGCTGGGGCCCACTCCCTGCCTGGCTGGAGAGAGCTCCATTCAAAGACCTGGATGGAAAACAGGCCCCCTTCCCCCAGAGTCCCTACATTGTCAAAAGAGTGGGCTTTCTTCCCTCTTGGTCATTCCCACCTGGGCTGTGTCTTGTGCATATCAACACCACCTCCCTCCGCCCTCAATAAAGTCCTTTGAGATCCCGTGCAATGGCTCTTTCTGGTCCCTGTCTCAGCTCTCAGGAGGGTCAAAAGAGGAGAGAGGGAAATGGAGCAGGGGAGATGGAGTGAGGGGAAGCCAGCTCAAGAGGAAGGTTAGCCCCTCAGCCCCTCCTTTGCACCAGGTACATCAGCTAGATCACACGTGCATGTGTCTGTATTATCACTCCATTTTTACAACTAAGAAAAATGAGGCTTAGCAGAAGTGCCCAGTAGTGAAATAAAAACAAGGACGCTGTTCTGAGTTCATTATTCTTAGATTATATCCCGCCTGCATTTTTTGGGGGGGGGGTATTAAAATGTCCTTTCATTTATTATACAATGGTGATAATAAATGCTAGATTTCCTAAAAAATTATTAACGTACTTATATTGGACGGGGCGGTGGCGGGGGGGTGGGGGTGGGAAACGGCTTGCCAACCCTATGTAAAATTCCCAAAATGTTCAGGAAATTTAAGTGGCACGTGACCCTCTGGATTCAATGGCACGTATAGGGTCACATAGCTAGTGAGGAGCAGACACGGGATCTGATTTCAGCTCCATCCAACCTCAATGCCTGTGCTGTTTTGAGGGTCCCACGTTACCTTCCTGCGTCCTGAGTGTCAGGATAACGAGAATAATGACCGCTGGCGTTTACGGGCTGCTGAGTATGCTCTTAATCCATTGAATTATCACTGCTATCTTAGGTGATAGGTACTGATCCCATCCCCATTTTACAGACATAAAAACTGAGGCCATAGCAGCTGGGTTTAAATATGCTCTGTATGACTCCAATGGCCAATGTCATAACCCGTTCACTCTCCTGCCTCTCAGCTAAGAAGGGAGAAACCCAGGGATTGGACAACGGTAGAGACGATGAAGCAAAAAGTGCCATTGGGAATTCCAGATGACCTCCCAGTTTCCCCCATTTCCGAAACTGTCTCTGAGAAGAGCCCAGGTCAAGGAGAAATGAGCCAGGTGGGGAGGCTTGTGTTTGCCGTGCCTTGGACCCTGCAGACCCGGGGGCGAGGACTCAGGTAGTTTTCTGGCTTGGTTAAGCTGCTGTTCCAACTGAAGTCGGGAATTTTTTTTTTTTTTTTTTTGGCTGCATGGGTCTTCATTGCTGTGTATGGCTTTCTGCAGTTGAGGCGAGCAGGGGCTACTCTTCGTTGCGGTGTACAGGCTTCTCACTGCGGTGGCTTCTCTAGTTGTGGAGCACGGGCTCTAGGTGCACGGGCTTCAGTAGTTGTGGCACACAGGCTCAGTAGTTGTGGCGCATGGACTTAGTTGCTCCGCAGCATGTGGCATCTTCCCGGACCAGGGCTCGAACCCGTGTCCCCTGCATTGACAGGCAGATTCTTAACCACTGTGCCACCAGGAAAGTCCACCAGGAAACTTTTGCTGCAAGAAATCTGAAACAGCTTTCAAACTTATGTAATATTTTATGTTTTTTGAAGATCTTCATCCCCCAGTCCCATCTGATTTCTCATTTGCTCATACATTCACCAACCAAGAGGGTTAAGAGCATGGACTCTGGAGCCAGACTGCCTCGGCACAAATTTAACTCAGTGGCCAAGTGTGCTTGCGTAAGTCAAGATCTTAGTGCCTCAGTCTCACCTATAAATGGGGACACTAATCACATCTGCCTCATTAGTCCTTCAAAACATTAAATGAATGAATACATGGAAAGCACTTGGAACAGCACCTGGCGCTAGCGTAGATAGCTATTTTAAAAGTTCAATATTGGGATTCCCTGGTTGCACAGTGGTTAAGAATCCGCCTGCCAATGCAGGGGACACGGGTTCGATCCCTGGTCCAGGAAGATCCCACATACCATGGAGCAACTAAGCCCGTGCACCACAACTACTGAGCCTGTGCTCTAGGGCCTGTGAGCCACAGCTACTGAGCCTGCATGCCACAACTACTGAAACCTGCACGCCTAGAGCCCGTGCTCCGCAACGAGAAGCCACCACAACGAGAAGCCTGCACACCGCAACGAAGAGTAGCCCCTGCTCGCTGCAACTGGAGAAAGCCCGCGCGCAGCAACAAAGACCCAACACAGCCAAAAATAAATAAATAAAAGTTCAACATCAAGAGGGAGGATAGAGGTGACGTAGTCACTGAAATGGAAGAGGAAGCTATGGAGGGAAGTTGCTTTTTTTTGGCCGTGCAGGATCTTATTTCGCCCACCAGGGATCAAACCCGCTTCCCCTGCAGTGAAGGCATGGAGTCTTAACCACTGGACTGTGAAGAAAGTCCCAGAAGTTGCTTTTTTAATAAAAGAGATATTGTAGCATATTTAAATATTGATAGGATTCTGTCTCTAGAAATTTGTCCTACAGATATACTCCCCACATCTGGGTCAGGACATTTTTGAAGTTTATGAAGACATTCACTTTATGTAGTGGCAAAAGCCTGGAGACAACCTTAGTGTCCAGCAATAGGAGACTAGAAAAATCACCTATAGGACATTCACACAATACGTAGCCACTCAAAGAATGAGGCAGGTATGTTGGCATGGAGATAGCCCTTAGACACTAAGGAGGGAAAAGTAAGTGACAGAAGAGTGTGTTTAATATGTTCCCGTGTATTTATATGCATTTACATGTGTGTATGTCTGAGTCAGCTTGGGCTGCCATAATAAAATACCATAGATGGGTGGCTTAACCAAGAGAAAATTTTTTCCCATCCTGCAGGCTGAAAGTCTGAGCTCAAGGTACCAGTATAGTTGGGTTCTCGTGCGATCTCCCTTCCTGGCTTGCAGACAACTACTTCTCACTATGTCTGCATATGGTGGGGGCAGGAGAGAGAGAGAGAGGGCGCTCTCATGTCTCTTCCTATAAGGGCACTAATCCTATTGGATCAGGACGCCACCCTTATGACCTAATTTAATCTTATTTAGTTCCATAAAGGCCCTGTCTTCAAATACAACCACGTTGGGAGTTAGATCTTCAACATAATAATTTTGGGAGGATGCAGTTCAGTCCATAGCAGTGTATAGGTGTATAATTTCTGGAAATACATACAAGAATTTGTTTAAAAGTTCAATAGAGTGAGATGTGGGAACTAAAGTAGGAGAAAGTCTTATTTTTCATTTTATGCTGTTAGTACAATTTTCATTTTTAACACATGAATTTACTACTTCATTTATAAAACTAGTTTAAAGTAAATGGAAGCAAAAGGAAAGATCACATCACGTGGTTAAAGTTAAAAAGACTGACAGCAACAAACAGTGATAAGGATGTGGAGTAAATAGGAGCTCTCTTACCTTGCTGGTGGGAATGCAAAATGGTACGGCCACTTTGGACAATAGTTTTGGAGTTCCTTATAAATTAAACATACACATACCATATCAGCCATCAATTCCTTTCCTAGAAATTTAACCAAGGGAAATGAAAACATATGCCTGCAAGAAGACTTGTCCATGAATGTACATCGCTGCTTAATTCGTAATTGTCCCAAACTGGAGATAACCCCAATCAATGTCCTTTACAAGGTGAATGGCTGAACAAGTTGCAGTATATTCATTCAATGGAATAATAGCAAGAAAAAAGGACACTAACACAGGTGAAACTCACAAACATGCCGAGCTAAAAAGCCAGACACAAGAGTAAATCCTGTCTGGTTCTATGACATTCTAGAAAAGACAAATCTACTCTAGGGTGACAAGCAGCAGATCAGCAGTCACCTGGAGTGGGAGGTGCTGGGGGGATTAATTGCGGAGGAATAAAGGGAACTTCTGGGGGCAATGGAAATGTTCTGTATCTTAAGGTTATAGTTACATAGGTGTATACATTTGCCAAAACTCATAAAACTATACACCTAAAAAAGGGTACATTTTATTATATGTATATTATACCTCAGTAAAGTTGATTTTTAAAGTTTAAAGAGGGAGAGGTTGAATATATAGGAGAACCCACGCATGGTCACGTGGGGCTCCTGAGCAGTGGGAGGAGGGAGGGTGTGGCCCCACGTGGATCCCCCACGTGGAGGGAAGGAGGTGAACAAGGTGCAGATGCAGGGGAGTTTTTGTGGGGAGTTGAGGCTGGTCCAGGTTGAAGGCTTCTATTTTCTCTGTGAAGAAGGTAAACTCTCAGCCTGCTGAGAATGAGATGGAAAAGTTTTGAGGAGAGAAAAGATCTGAAATAGAGGCAGAAAATAGAAAAGCAAGGAGAAGAGAAACAGAGTAGAAGTTCCAGGCAGTGTGGAGGGACCTCGAAATTCTTGATCATTAATCTCTGGTGGCCCTCATCTCTCTCGCTAAGTGATTTTTTTTTTTTTCCAACAGTGATTGGCTGCTGGTTTGTAAGCATGAAGAAAGCAAGATACTTAGGCTCTTCCAGGCTTGGGTTTTTGTCAGGTGGCTAGAAGGAAAGGAGCTGAGACAGAAGCAAGAGAGAAACTAAGATGATGGACTGTGGGCTTCAAACTGGACAGGAGGAAACTAAGACAGGAAGGTGCAACAGGTAGGGAGGAAACAGAAGGAACAAAGGACTGGAGACACCCCAGTGTCCATCAGTAGGGGATGAGAGGTCCCCTTGAGGCTGCTGAGCAAGCACACTGGGAAGAAGAGACTGTGGACAGAGAGGAATAGATCAATTAGCTAGTTTAGAAGTGAAGCAACACGTGAGGCAGCTGTTACTATGGGAAAATGAGATAATGTACCCAAAACTATACAGCAAGATGATGGTGGAGCTGGGGTTTTCTGACTTTTCTGAGTCCCAGGTTTTCCTACTTCTCATTTGAGCCTCCGCATCATGATGAAGACCTTGAGCTCAGGAATCCAAGTCAGGCTGTGAGACCCAACATTGGGATAAAAGAAATGGGACTGTTCCCCCAAAAGCCAGATGGTAGCCCAGTATGCAGGACAGCTAAGGTGCAAGCTGGCTCTGCGTTCCGAGGCCAGGATGCAGATTTCAGCAGCAGGCTGTGTTTTGTGTGGCGAAGGAGACCAACTGACCGGTGGAGGGAGCAGGTAGGGTGCCTCTGAGCCACGGGCCTGGAGGCATACTTGTGTTTCTCCATTCCTCGTAGCACTCACCATCTGTAATTATGTCTTTGCAATAATATCTTTAATGTTATCTAATGAATGCCCATCTCCTCCATTAGTCAACAATTCAATGGGTGCAGAGATGATATCTCTTTGCTCATTTCTATATCACTGGAGTCTAGCACAGAGCCTGGTATACAGTAGGTGCTCAATAAATATACGTTAGATAAAGGGAAATCGTGGGTTGTAATTCTAACTCCTCTTTGTACCAGCTGGGAGACTCCAGGCAAGCAACTTCTTTCTGTGCCTCAATTTCCTCATCTCAAGTTTTAATTTAAACGTGGCAATGCCTGTTGCAACTCCCAGCATCCAGTAGGCGCTCAATAAATACAATCCCCCAGCTTCCTCCTTTTCTCCTCTACCCCTCCCTGTTGCCTCCTGCCACACCCATTGTTTGGAGTCATAAAACCCAACCCAGGTTGGACTCTCACCTCCTCATCATCTCCTGGCCAGTCCTTTCCCTCAAGTGAGGGGTGAGGGGGCTGGTGTCCCCCACATTCTGGCTCCAAGAGCCCCCAACCCCAGAATGCAGGACTGGGGCCCTAGTGGACCTCTGGTCTGGCCAGCTTGTCGTTGCCATGGTAACAGTGACAGTCCCCAGCCACAGGTTCCCTAAGTGACTGGTTACTCTTTAACGTATCCACCCACCTTGGGTGATTAGAAGAATCAATAAGATAACCGGGCAGTGGCAGCTGGCTGCACTCACCGCCTTCCTGGTGGACTAGCTCCCGCTGTTGTGTGTGAGCCCCAGGCTCCTCCATGCCCCCAGGTCTCCGGCTGGGCGGGCTTGGCCATGGTCAGTGTGAACGCGCCCCTCGGGGCTCCGGTGGAGAGTCCCTATGGTGAGTGGGGTCGGCAGTTGGGCTTCGGGGGAAGACTGGACATGGTGGGACCACCGTTAAGTTTGGGAGACCATGGGATGGCCCTCTACATGTTTCCTAGCACCCCAAAGACCCTCTAAGGGCTTCTCTAGAATGGCAGGAAACCCGAGGGAGGCATGTGATTTGCTTCACTAAACTCCTAAACTGAGGCCTGGTGGAGCCGATATGGGAAGTACTTGGAGGGGCTGCAGGAGCCCCAGGGTAGGGGCTTGGCTCACTTTGCCCGCCCACAGAGACAGCCTTTGTGGAGATGCATCCCGGGGGGTCTGTAGGAAATTTCACAGAACGTGGAACTGGAAGCATCATCCTCATTTTGAAGCCTGCAGAGAAGCTTGCTGTGTCTCGGTCACGGAACTAGCTCCTGGTCTATGTGGGATGGGACCCAAGGGGAGAGTCAGCCAGCCCCTCCAACAAGGACCATCAGCTCTGGATAATTCAGCAAGGGGAAGCCGTAGAAGGAAACGCACAGCCTGGGGCATTGGAAAATGAGAATGATCTTTGCTGTACGTGTGTAACTTCGATGCAGGGTAAGGGAAGAGTGTGTTTCGGTGAAGGACTGGGGCTCTGCTGCTCGGGGTAACTCCAGAATTGGAAGTATCCCCAATGACCAACAATAGAGGATGGGTAAATAAAGCATGATGCCTCTTTAGGATGGAATGCTATCCCGTTGTTGAAGAAAAAAAAATGCAGATCTGTTTGCAGATAGAGAAAAGGACCTCCAAGTAATTATGGAAAAAAGTAACCTGAAGAGAGTATAGCATATTACATTTCTGATAACAGAACAGATACATTCATATGTATGTACACACCTTTGTATTTGCGTAGAAAATTAGTGGAAGGACACAAAGAGACCGGTAACAGAGCTTTGTTTCTAAGGAGGGAAGTTCAAGAGAATGTTCGTTTTACTTTTTTGCACATTTTGGATTTTCAAAAATTTGGTGCGTTTTATAAACTGATTTCAGTCACATGCATGCACAGAGCTTGGCCTCTGGAATCCAGTAGATCTCGGCTCTTGTTCTGTGACTTTAGATAAATTACTCATCACTTCTGGGTCTTGGTTGCTGTCTCTCTGAAGTGGACAGAGGGTGTCTTGGGGGCTTCTTGCAGGCAGGACTAAAGGAAAGCGAGGGTGTAAGCCCTCGGCACCAGGCATGTCGTAAGGACTCAGTAAATATTACTCGATATCATCATTAGCGAAGGGCGGATGGCCTCCAGGAATCAGGGGCTGATCTCTCGACTGGTCCAGGGGATCTTCTTTCTTTCGCCATCAAGTAGGAGTATGTGAGGCAGTGGAAATGGCAGAGGCTGTGGAGCCAAAAACAGCCTGGGGACCTATCCCCCACACCAGCTGTGTGACCTTGGGCAAGTCACTTCCCATCTTTAAATCTATTCTGTAAAATGGAGAGAACAACAGGACCTATCTCACAGGGGGCGGTGGTTAGAGGAGATAGCATAGCTAAAGGGCTGGGCATGCCTGGGGGGCTTCATCCAAGGTTAAAACGCAGTTGTGAGACTTGGCTGACCCTGTGTCCGGAGAAAGACTCGTCATCTCCCAATGGGTCAGATAGGGACGGATGGATGATGGATGGATGGGTGGGTGGGTGTTCTATGCCTATTACTGCATTTAATTCTCAAAACAGTCGTCTCAGGTAAATAACATTAGCATCTCCAAGGATAGAAGAGAAAACTAAAGTTTAGGATTGTTAAAAAAAAGCCATCTGACTCCAGAGCTGACATTGTCCATCTGTGCTGACCCTCTTGGCTCAGCTACAGATATGGCTGAGGAGAGAAAGAAGGGCTCCCATGCCCAGATTTGCAGCATGCATCAACAACAACAAGAGAACATTGCCATCCTGGAACAGCTGGGTATTTGCTGGGGTGTGTGTGTGTGTGTGTGTGTGTGTGTGTGAGAGAGAGAGAGAGAGAGAGAGACATTGGCTAAAAGACCTTGCTTTTCAGATAAAATAAATCTGGGTTAGCATTCTGGATCTGCCTTTTTTTTTTTTTTTAAAGCTGTATAACCTACCCTTCTCTGAGTCTCAGATGTTTCATCTGTAAAATAAACTAGGGCAGTCTGCTGGGAGGCTCTGGAAAGATGAATTTTCTGATTAAAAAAACAAGTGCTTTGAGTAAAACCCCTTCTGGGATTCTCAACTGGGGATAATAATAACCTCTGAAGGTTGCAATCACAGAGGTGAGTTGCTGGGTAAGGAACATGGTTCATAGCAGAGCCCTGGGAGAGGCAACGGAGGGCAAGGCTGTGGTTAGGATCACAAGAATTAATGTACAAGTGCTTAAGATGCAAACTATTATATATAGGATGGATAAACCGCAAGGTCCTAGTGTGTAGCACAGGGAATTATATTCAGTACCTTATGATAAACCATAATGGAAAAGAATATGAAAAAGAGTATGTGTATGTATAACTGAGTCACTTTGCTGTACAGCAGAAATTAACCCAACATTGTAAATCAACTATACTTCAACAAAATATATATATATATACACACTAGTGCCTGACACAAAGCAAGCACGAAATAAATCCCAACTGCTGTCTCACGCTCCTTAGTGGGATAGTCTTTAATGAGCTTTGGTGTGGTGGTACTGGGCAAACTTGACCTTTCCCTGGTCTTGCAGTGCCTCCACTACACACTGGATTCGGCTTTAAGTTCTCATCACTGCTCTGATCAAATCATTGTGTGGGGGGCTTCCCTGGTGGCGCACTGGTTGAGAGTCTGCCTGGAAGATCCCACGTGCCGCGGAGCGGCTGGGCCCGTGAGCCATGGCCGCTGAGCCTGCGCATCCAGAGCCTGTGCTCCGCAACGGGAGAGGCCACAACAGTGAGAGGCCCGCGTACCGCAAAAAAAAAATCATTGTGCGTCTTGTCGCATCTGTCTCCCCCACTAGACTATAGACTCCATGAGGCCATGGACTTCAGTGCTTTGTTCAGCCTTGCACGTCTCACATGGCGACTGGCACAGAATAAGTGCTCAGTAAGCATTTGTTGGATGAATGAATTGAGGTCAGTTTTAAAGAAACAGCCCTGTGACAATGGTCAGCGATGCCCACCAGGTCTGTACTCTTCCCTTCCTTCCTCCCTGCCATCCTCACCGTGTTGGCTTTTGGTTCTCGATTTGCCCCATTACAGACCCCAGGTGGCTGTCACAGTATCAGGCATCACGTTTGCAGTTAAGTGTCTGAAGCTGGAAGGGTTTTTCCTCCAAGCACTTGTTTCTTTTCCCCCAAAGTTCAAGGAAAGCTGGGAAGTGTCTAATGGAAAGAAATGGGAACACACAGCAAAGGTTTAGACCAATGATGGCCTTTTCTTGTCTGGCAAAATGCTGTTGCAAACCAAACTGGGGTTCCCTTCTAACGGGTTTCTCAACTTCGACACTACTGATATTTTGGTGCGGATAATTCTTTGCTGTAAAGGGACTGGCCTGTAGGATCCTGCGCTGTAGGACGTTTAGCACTTTCCTGGCTTTGACTCACTAGACGCTATAGCATACCTCCTGTCAGCCGTGCCGACCGAAAATGTCTCCTGCCATTTCCAAATGTGCCCTGGGCACATGAAGCACCACTGTGCTATAAGGAAGCAGGGATAGCTGCTGATTAGGATCTGCCACAACTGAGTGTATGTACTGTGACTCACGTTGCAGTATTTGCTCTGGGTGCCAGCGTCTAGCTCAGTGCCAGATTTGGGGCTGTCCTTAGCAACTGTGAGGATAAGATGCTATGGTGTGCATATCCGTGTGCTAACCTAACTCCTGGCTTTGTTATTTTCCTACCCTTGTTTTGCTTTTAGCAAGCTTCCCTTGATGATTATTTATTTTGCCCTTCAGGATTCTGCCATTTTTGTAAGCATCTCAGATCTCCTCGGGGGCAAGGTCTGTATATGTCTGATGCTTCTTGTTATACCCCGGGCTACCGTAGGACCTGGTCCCACGTAGAACTTGAAGGAGGTTTATTTAATGAATGAATGAGAAGATGGATGAATGAATGAATGGATATCTGGGTGGGTAGATAGGTAGTTGCTTTGATGAATCAATGTGATGGGCTGGTGAATAGATGGATGGATGGGAATGAAATGGAGAGATAGGTGAACGAATGGTACAAATGAATGAATGAGTAACAGGGAATATGGGCAGGTGGGTAGATGGATGGATGGAATAATGAATAGATGTGATGGATGGGTGAGTGGGTATGGTGGATGATGGATGGATGGGATGGATGGAGAGATATGTGAATGGATGTGGCAAGCGGATGAATAAATAACTGGAAAGATGCATGGATGGATGGATGGATGGATGGATGGATGGACGGACAAGATGGGCTGGTCTTGGACATCAGTACATGCAAGTAAAGAGACAAGGGGTGACTTGGCCACTGGTCAACAATCCTCCTTCAGGACAGTATATCTAAGTGTCAGATGAGCTGGATTTTTCCTGAGGACATAGGACTAGTTCCTTTGACTAGGTCAGATCAGAAGTGGTCGTCAGAGGTGGTTTAGTTAAGTGGCTCTCCCACTTAAAGCTGTGAGAGGCTGGACACGTTGCCTGCTCTCTGATCATCAATTTCTTCATCTACCAAATGAACCTTGGTTGTTGTGAAGATCCATGAGCTCACGAAGGCGAAAAAGTATCATAAACTATAAAGTGCTTTGTCTCCCTGAATGGTTGGTTGATGAGCCCAAAATTGGGCCCCAGATACTGGCCAGCGACGGGACTATGTCAGATAACAGGCATGGCTGTTCCCACCGTTCATTCTCAAAATACAGTCTCTCTCACCCTTCCTGCCTTTCTTCCCTGTCCATATTATCTTCCTATCCCACCTCAATTTGATTTCAGCCTCTATGGTTCAACGGTTTACGAATCTTGCTGCATATGGGGAACTTTCTTAAGATGACATCTTTTGGGGGCTCCACTCCAGACCTGAATCAGAATCTTCTGGGATGAGTTCCAAGAATCTTTAAATTTTTATTAAGTTCCTTAAGTGATTTGGGGTGTTGGGTCAGCTGGAGTTTGGAAACAATTGCCTTATTTTGCCCCATTTTATAAAGGGAGGATGTGGATACCCAGAGTGCATCCTGTCCTCATCCGGAAAACTCCCGCATTCGTTAATTCATTGTTCACTCATTCATTTCTTCAACAAATGACCACTGGGGGCTTATGGTATGCAAAGCATTCTGCTAGGCTCTGGGGGAATGTAGGAGAATATAAAGTATGGCTTTAGATCTTGGAGAGCGTCCAATCTGGTGGGGTAAATAGATGAACCAGCAGTAATCAAGACAGAGTGCCATAACAGGGGTGAACAGGACACAGTGCGAGGACAAAGGGGCTTAGGAAGAGGGGAAGGGGTCAGGGACCTCTTGACCCTGGAGGAGTGAACTGATATCTAAGCTGAAACCTGAAGGTTTAGCAGGAGTCAGCCAGGAGGAGAGAGGGAGGGGGACCAGCAGATGCAAAGGCACTGATTTTATTTAACATTTGACTGCAGTGAATTCCATCCTTAATTGAAAGTATCTTGGGACTTTTCTGATTGTTCCATAAAGGATTTATCTTGTCCCTAAGAAGATTATGAGATGCTTAAAGGCAGGAACTACGCCTTCCATTTTTTTTCTGACTGACATGCCTCTAGCATAAGGGTGGGCCGCTGCAGAGGAAAGAAATTTATTTCCATATAAGCCCCTTCTATGTAATGGGCAGGATGCCGGCTACTTTATATGTTTTTCTCCCTTTTAATCTTTGCAATACCTGTCAAGGTGGGAAATATTATTCCCACTTCATAAACAGGGAAACTGAGATTCAGTGTTGTTAAGTAACAACTGTATCACCCAGTGACGGATTGAGATCTAGTCTGCCTGGTGTCAAACCTTCATTCTTTTGGCTATGCTGTTACCTCTTATAATACCATCTGAGAGGCTGCATAACACCTTGGTTAGCAGCTCAGACTCTGGAGTCAGACTGCCTGGGCTCATATTGCCACCTACTAGCCATATGACTTTGGGTAAATTACTTAATTTTCTGTGTCTCAGTTTCTTGATCTGTCAAATTGTGTGATAATAACAGCATCTACTTTGTAGGGTTGTGAGAATTAAATGAGGTTGATGCCTGTAAAGCATTGAGTGTCTGGCATGTAGAAAGTGCTACGTAAATTTTATGCATTGTTGTTGTCATTATTATACCTGCTATGTGAGAGGGACTGAATGCTTCTTACGTACGAGACAACTTTTAGCTGCTGTGGAACAAACAGAGATGAATGAGGGCTATGTAACTGGTTCCGGGCTGCAGTTCCTTGGCTGGACAAAGCTCGGTCCTGAGCCTTCAGATGCCCTCTGAGGCCTGAGGTTGGCTCTCGGGGGCTTGGCTTGTGAGTCTGGGCCCGTGTAGAGCAAACTGAAGGCATGGAAATGGGGGGAACAGACCTGGCCTGGCCACAGCCCTGAGAAATGTCTCTGCGCCTAGGCAGCTGTTTGTGACCTCACTCGAGTCCTTTTCCTACTGGTGCCCTGCCTCCTCTTCTGAGAAATGGAGCCCTGTGCCTGGCTCAGTGGTCATCACACAATATTCACTGGAGCCCTAGGAGTCAAGAAAGATGCCTCAGAGTTCACTTTGAGGCCAGTGGGGGCCTGGGGGTGGTGTTCAAACAGACCAGGCTCTTAGGTTCCCCCACGCCACAACCTCTGGTTTAACCAGAGACACTGCATTTTGACTTTTGATGGAAGTGTTTAATGAAAGGATTCCATGGTTAAAAAATGCGTGGACCAGACCAGTGTGTTTCAAACCGCAATCTTGACCCATTAATGGGTTATGCAATGTATCGGGTTGTATTAGTTACGGCAATGCTCCCTGTTGGAACAAAAAAACAAACCTAAAATGTAAGTTAGAAGTTTACTTACTTCTGTCACATAGTCATCCAGGGACCCCAGAAGTGACCCTGGCTCAGAGTGACATTTATCACTTCTATTCACATTCTATTGGTCAGAACTAGTCACCTGGCTTTGGCCAAATGCAAAGGAGTCTGGGATATGTGGTCCCTAGATGGGCAACTTTTCTCCAGGAATAGCTCTAAACTACAGAAGGAGTGAATTTGTTGGTACACAGCTGACCACCTCTGCCATGGGACCATGGTCACATTCACAAATACACACACAAACACACACAGTCAAATATGTATAACATATATGAATATACAATTTTTTACATTAAACATTCTAATAAAATAAGAGCATAGAGAGATATATAGATAGTGATAAAGCAAATGTGACAGTATGCTACCAATTGATGAATCTAGGTAAAGGATACATTAGTGCCCACTGTATTATTCTTTGAATCTTTTGTAGGCTTGAAATTGTTCAAAGTAAAGTGTTGGGGGACATGTAATTGTTAAAATTTGCTATACTTATGAACAGAATAAAATATAATACAAATAGCGTAAGATTTAATTTAGGCTTAAGGGTTTTGAATTATAACTTTAATACAGGAGTTGGCAAACTTTTTCTGTAAAAGGCCAGATAGTAAATATTTTAGACTTTGCAGGCCAGATGGGATCTGTAGCAACTACTCAGCTCTGCTCTTGTAGCACAAAAGCAGCCATCAACGATAAATACATGAATGAGTGTGGCATGTTCCAATAAAACTTTATTTATAAATATAGGCACTGGGCCAGATTTGGCTCAGAGGTTGTAAGTTGCTGACTCTTGCAAACTGAAAAATATATTGAATATATTTTTTTAAAGCCTTTAAAGCACATATGTGATTCCTAGAGTACAATTCAACAGTTTTCATTAGAAATTATGGATCAGCAGTCTCCAAGCTGTTAGGGACCCCGAATCTGTTCATGTACCCTCACTGTGCTGGACAAAATAATAACAGCACACTGCTGTTCACATAACAAACTGATTTCTTTCATTTTCATTTCTTGTGTTTTCTTTGAATAAAAATGTACTATTTTAAAAATACGTTTATTGAGGTATATTGTTCACACAGAAAAGAGTATGAATCATAACTCACAAATAGATTAATGAAATTTTATAAAGACGACCACTTTTTGAAACGGAAGTAAAATAGAACAGAAAACATCCTAGTGCATCTCATGTAGTCACAGTAAATTTCTTGTGTGAAAATTTTGTTCATTTCTATATGGTTATGGATGTGTGTGTGGGGTTGTGATAATACCAACAATTTATAGATCACATACTAGGGCTTTACAAATAGTAACTCCTTACCTTCACAATGACCCTGTGAGGTAGGGACTATAATTGACTTTACCCTTTTATAGATGAGGAAATGGAGCCACAGAGAAGTTGAGTCATCAGTGAAAGTGACAGATGCCTTAAGAGGTGATGCTAAGGTTCCAACCCAGGCAGTCAGGCTCCAGAGTCTGTGTTTTGACTACCACCTTTATTGCCAGTGTATATAAAGTATGGGATGTAAATGTGTTACTTACTGAGGGTCATAGTCAAAAGGGTTTAAACGTCACTGGACAGAATGTTCCCAAAGGTTCCTTATAGATCTAAAAATAGCATACTTTTCCTTAAGTGTACCCACAGGGAACAGGGGCTGATTTTCGGTAGTACATCGACAAACACTTTTAAATCTTACTGAATTTATTTTACTCTGTGTTAGAAAAATTTATAACTAGCATATTGAAGCACTAATATAAAATATCCTTTAAAAGATTAATGTATGTCCTCAAAAGAAAGAAAATTATCAAGTAAATAATTACAGCTAAACAAAATACAGGTGCTGGGCAAATATGGTAAAAATCATTAAGAGGAATGCAAATGTCTGGGGCTTTGGGGGCAAATACTGAACTTGGCATCAGAAGGCCCACATCTGGGTCCTGGCCTATTCATTCCCTAGCTCTGGTTTATTTTATCTCTCTTTAAAAAAATTTTTATTTTATATTGGAATATAGTTGATTGATTTATTTTTTTTACTATTTTTGTTTATTTTTTACGTCTTTATTGGAGTATAATTGCTTCACAATGTTGTGTTAGTTTCTCCTGTACAACAAAGTGAATCAGCTATATGTGTATAGTTGATTTACAATGTCGTGTTAGTTTCAGGTGTACAGCAAAGTGATTCAGTTATACATATACATATATCTATTCTTTTTCAGATTCTTTTCCATTTTAGGTTATCACAGAGTATTGAGTAGAGTTCCCTGTGCTATACAGTAGGTCCTTGTTGATTATTTTATCTCTTTTTAAAAAAAATAATAAATTTATTTATTTATTTATTTTTGGCTGCATTGGGTCTTCGTTGCTGCACGCGGGCTTTCTCTAGTTGTGGTGAGCGGGGGCTACTCTTCATTGCAGTGCGCAGGCTTCTCATTGCAGTGGCTTCTCTTGTTGCGGAGCACAGGCTCTAGGCACGTGGGCTTCAGCAGTTGTGGTGCACAGGCTCTGTAGCTGTGGTTCGTTGGTTCTAGAGCGCAGGCTCAGCAGTCGTGGCACACGGGCTTAGTTGCTCCGTGGCATGTGTGATCTTCCTGGACCAGGGCTCAAACCCACGTCCCCTGCATTGGCAGGCAGTTTCTTAACCACTGTGCCACGAGGGAAGCCTATTTTATCTCTTATATAGCACTTACAATGGGCCAGGCACTGTTCTAAACACTTCATAAAAACTACCTCCTTTTAAAGTAACCTAAATGTCCATCAACAGATGAATGGATAAAGAAGATGTGGTATATATATACAATGAAATACTACTCAGCCATAAAAAAGAATGAAATAATGCTATTTGCAGCAACACGGATGGACCTAGAGATAATTATACTAAGTGAAGTCAGACAAATACAAATATCATAAAGATATCACTTATATGTGGAATCTAAACTATGATACAAATGAACATACAAAACAGAAGCAGTCTCAAAGACACAAAACAAACTTATGGTTACCAAATGGGAAAAGGGAGGAGGGATAAATTAGGAGTTTGGGATTAGTGGATATAAACTACTATATATAAAATAGATGAATGACAAGATCCTACTGTATAGCACAGGGAACTATATTCAATATCTTGTAATACCCTATAATGAAAAAGAATATATATATATATTTCCGAATCACTTTGCTGTACACCAGAAACTAACACAACATTGTAAATCAACTATACTTCAATTTAAAAAAATTACTTCTTTTAATCCTTACAACTGCCCATTGAGTAGGTACTGTCACCATACCCATTTCTCAGTAGAGGTAACAAAGGCTCAGAGAGGTTAAATAACCTACCCACACAGACTACAAGAGGCAGAGCTAGGATTCAAACCCAGGCATTGTATTAGTAAGGACAAAGATGTTAACAAAAACAAAACAAAAAAACAGACAGTAGAATGGTGGTTGACAGGGCTAGGGGTGGGGGAAATGGGGAAATGTTGGTTAAAAGATACAAACTTTCAGTTATAAGATTAAATAAGTTCTGAGTATATAATGTACAGCATGGTGACTATGGTTCATAATACTTGTATACTTGAAATTCGTTAAGAGTAGATCGTAGGCATTCTCACCAAAAAAAAAAAAAGTAACTATGTGAGGCAATGGATGTGTTAATTAACTTCGTTGCAGGAATCATTTCTCTCTCTCTATATATATATATATACATATATACCTAATCATCACTTTAAGTGCATTACAATTTTATTTGTCAATTATACCACAATAAGGATGGTGGAAAAAAATAAAAGGACAATACTAGCTGGTATTGTAATGTACCACCAAAAAATATACCACCAAAAAATAAATTAATTAAAAAAAAAAAGAAAGAGTGGGTGGACAACTACTGCAATTTATTTATTTATTTATTTATTTATTTTGTATTTGTTTATTTTATTTATTTATTTTTGACTGCGTTGGGTCTTCATTGCTGCGCACGGGCTTTCTCAAGTTGTGGCGAGCGGGGGCTACACTTCGTTGCGGTGCTCGGGCTTCTCGTGGTGGCTTCTCTTGTTGTGGAGCATGGGCTCTAGGCACGCAGGCTTCAGTAGTTGCAGCACGTGGGCTCAGTAGTTATGGCTCATGGGCTCTAGAGCACAGACTCAGTAGTCGTGGCACACCGGCTTAGTTGCTCCCCGGCATGTGGGATCTTCGCAGACCAGGGCTCGAACCAGTGTCCCATGCATTGGCAGGTGGATTCTCAACCACTGCGCCACCAGGCAAGCCCTACTGCAATTTATTATCAGCTTTGTAGAAGTATTTGATTTTTTCAATTGTGTACCTATAGAGCTTTCATAAAATTTTTGAAACAATTTTTAAATTAAAAGGGAATAAACACTACTTCAGACACCCTCAACAGTACTTAGAGTCCTGGGACAGAAAGCCACAAAGGGAAAGGGCGGAGTTAAAGTTAGAAATTCAAGATACAATTGCATTTAAAATCCCTGCTGAATACCTTCTAATTGCTTTGTGTCACACTGAAAAGAAAAGCTAAGCTCTTTTCCCTGACCTAAAAGGACCCCTGGGGTCTGACTCTTGTCTGCCCTTCTGTTGGCCTCTCCTGTCTTTCTCCCTTTTGCTCACTCCACTTCAGCCACTTGGGCCTTTCTACTGTCCTTCAATGATGCCAAGCACATTCCTGCCCTAGGGCCTTTGTACTTGGGGTTCCTTTTGCCAGGACCACACTTTACCCAGATCTTCCCATAACTGATTTCTTCTCCTAGTTTGGTTCTTAGCTCAAATGCCCCCACTCAGAGCGGCCTTCCTTGACCACCCCATCTAAGACTGCCTCCCCTCCAGCCATCACTATCAATCCCTTTATCCTCTACAGCTCTGGAATTGTGAATTCGCTGATCTGTTTATCATGTTTCCTCCACTACAATGTCAGTTCCATGAGAGTGGGGAATCTGGCCGTCTTGCTATATCCTCAGCATGTAGAACAGCGCTTGGCACACAGTAGGCGCTCCATAAATATTTGTGGAATGAGCAAATGCCGAAGGGGACAGCTGAGTCAGTATGCTGAATGGCTGGATGGGCCGGTGACGTGAGGAGGAAGCTGCAGCCTCTGCCTGGGCCCTGCCCTGGGTAAATAGTCCTCCCTCTGCCCAGACAGCCACTATTTAACAACTGTCTGCCACGGGACTGGCCAAGCCTGGGTCGTCACACAGCCAAGGCCCCAGGATTCCCTGGGACAAGCAACGGAGGCAGCCACACCTCAGGGAGAGCTTGTGAAGGAACAGGTCAAAAAGTTATCCAAACAGGCATGAGGAAAGGCAGAGGAGGTGCTGAGACACAGAGAGAGCAGTTGGCCCTTCCCTGGGCAGAGCCCAGAGGAGCACACCCAGTGGGCAGCTTCCCAGACAGGGCCTGGCCTCCAGTGCCCAGTTCTGGTCCTGGCTCTGGTCCCGACTTGCAGAGGGACCTCAGACACTTGCCGCCTCTGGGCCTCAGTTTCCTCTTCTGTAAATCAAGAGACCGTGGGCTGATCAGTGGTTTCAAACTTAAAAAAAAAAAAAAAAAATGGCAGTGGCATTATTTCTTCAAACAAAATCTTACCGGAAACCAATTTGCGGGAATGATACAAAGGAGGCACCTGGGTTAAAGGAAGTGTCGGGGTGCAGGATGCTGCCCACCCTGTAGCCCCTGGCCCTTCAAAGTAGCCCCAGGGTGAAAACCACCAGGCTCCTTGGTCTCCGAGGTTCTTCACTGAGTGTCTTGTAATTAAACCTAGACCCAGGTTCAAGCCTCACAGTGGGATCTTAGGTAATCGACTCCACCATTCTGAGCCTTGGTTTCCCTTTCTAAATCTGGCATTGTAAACAGTACCTCCTTCACGGTGTCAAATGTTCAGCCCAGAACCTGGGACCTAGGAAATTCTCAATAAGAATAGTGAAAAATCAATGTTGGTTATTAGCGGAAGCAGCAGAAATGACCCGAAGGGCCAGTTCTTTGCCTTTACTGTGAGTGGGGAAAATATTTAACCACTCTGAACTCAGTTTCCTCCTCTGTAAAATATGACCAAGGGTTCAAAGGAGATGAGAGGTTGAGATCCAGGCCACCCAGTTTTGTTTTTAAATAAAGCTTCAATTGACTTCTAACCTTTCAAAACCCCAACTTCCAGCCTCTTTCAAAAAACTGGAAGCTGTAGCAACACTGATTCCCCATAACCATGAGACAAAATCCCACTGGAGCTTATCTAGGCTGGGCGTGCTTTCTCTAATTTGCCACAGTCCCCACCATTCCTTAGTGTCTCTACACTAAAGTTATATTAATAAATGTAAACCATTATATTTGCTGTGTTTTCTTATAGGAAAGTGTGAAACCTGCTTATACTCTATCTGCTCCATATATCTCTATCTGGGCACCGAGGGCACTTGAGTGTCGGACCCCTGATTGCTAAGACCAAGGGGAAGCTCATTATTTGTGAGCGCAATTTCCTATTTCATAGACTTACTATTTTTTGATGTGACTACTAGCACACTGTAAATTATATATGTGGTCCACGTTATACTTCTGTTGGACACAGCTGCTCTAGCACCTAGGATTCTATAGCAGCTATAACTCATCCTGTCTCCATTTCCCATTCTGAATAGATCAGTTCTAGCCAAACGTCTTGGGCAGGTATCCCTGGCTGGGTCTTCTCCCGAGCCCACAGTTCTCTCTGGTGTCCTCACCCTTGTTGCTTGCCTGGTTTGTGGGGGTGGGGCAGGGTGACGACCCAGGCTCTAGAACTCAAGGCTTGTCTTCTAGAATTCTACACTTGGGAAATCTCACCTCCCAGCCCCCATGGCTGCCATTGTTTTCTCTTTATCAGACATTCACATAGAACAATAATCAATCTGAATCTTAATTACACACCCATTCTTCTGTCTCCAGCCTGTGAATTTACCCCCAAATCCTGTGATTTGGGGGGTGGAGTTGGGGAGGGGAGAGGATTATTTTTTTTCCCCTTCTCCAGGACAAGTCATAGTTTTTCTAGAGATAAGGTGGACGGAGTATGGGGGAGGGACACGGATCCTCCCACAGTGAAGGTGCTGACTTTGTTTTCAGAGGAGGTAGTAGTATCCACCCACAGCTCCTCTGAGATGAGAGAATCCTGAAGGACTTAGGGTGCTGGGAGGAAAAGGAATCTCACAGTGATGAAGACCCCCTTCAGACGAGGAGGCCTTATATGGTAGTGGCTGAGAATTTGTGGTGCAGAGTTAGGCAGACTTGGGTTAGAGCCTTGCAAGCTGTATAACCTTGGACAGGTGACTTTACCTCTCTGACCCTCAGTCTCCTCATCTATAAAATGAGGATAAAAATAGTTCTATTCTAGCACAGTGCTTGGGACATAAGTATTCTATAAATGCTAGCAATCATCATACCTTTCAAAAAAGGCATACACTGGCATGTGGAGTAAATTTAATTCTTTTTTATTTCACTTCTGTGCATTTTTGTAATTCTTTTACCATGAACCTGCTTCAGTTAAATCATAAAAAGTTAGTTGAGTGAAGAGGAATAAAATTGAGTGGAAATGTCATCCTAAGGCTGGGCTCCAACATGGGGTTTTAGAGCTGGAAACAGGTAAGAGAATCTTAGAGTCTAAACTTCACACACCCATTTAATATCTTAATAAGCTGAGGCCCCAAGAAGAAAGATGATTTGGCCAAAGTCATACAGCACGTTAGTGGCAGAGCCAAAACTAGAATGCTGATGGTGAGGATTGGAAGGAAACTTGGAGGTGACTAGGTCAGCCTTTCTCAAGGCGAGACTGCTCAGACAAGGAGGATTCTATCCTGAGATGTCTGAAAAATGTTGGATTAAAGAAAGCTGTACAAATTTCATTATCAGAGAACTTCTCAGAGACCTTAACACAGGACAATGAATGCCTCGGGCACTCCAAGAGAAGCCTCCAGTGTGTTCACATTAGCTCATCACAGAGCCCCTTGAAAACAACACACATGAAAGCTCTCCCTACCCCCCAACAGAGAAATTCTCTAGCTTAATACATTCCTAGATTTAAGAAAAAAAAATTGTAGAGATATTTTAAATAGTACGATTTACCAGTTACATTACAGATTGCTGCTGGTATGTAGAAAGACAGTTAATTTTTTTCACTATCTTTCTCCTTTCTAAAAAATTTGTAATTATTCCCTAATATTGCAGAAAAGTAGAGAGAATAATATTGTGAACACTGATGTACCCATCACTCAGTTTTGTCGAGCCCTACATGCATGACCATATTTTCATTTGATTCATGTTTTGTTTGTTTTAATGACAAATGAAACATTCCACTTAGACTTGAAGCCCCACCTTGTACTCCTCCTCAATCCCTTGCTTTGCCACCCTTCTCAGAGGTGACCCCTGTCAATATTTGCTGTTCATCATTGCTAAACATGTTTTTATACTTTCACTCTACATGGCTACATAAACTATATATAACATTGTTTTTCATATCTGGAAAACTTATTCAAATGTTGTACGTATCCTTCAGCAACTTCCTTTTATTTTTGGATCTTCCCACGCAGCTACAAGTAGCACTAGGGCACTCATTGAAAATGCTGTGAATGAACATCCCAAAGTATATTTATTCCAGTTTTTGACAATGGAGTTGTTTCCAGCTTTTCACTATTTTAAACAATGCTACAAAGAACATTCTTATACCTGTGGGTGAGAGTTTCTCGAGGATAATGTGGAGGAGCGGGATTTCTGGATTTCAGGCGGTGGGCATCTTCACTTTGATGAGATGTTGGCAAATTGCTCAATCTTGTCCACCAACTGTCACTTTGGTCAGTAGCATCTAGGAGCTCTGGCTGCTGCACACCTTCCTCCACACTTGACTCTGAAAGATGATGAATGTAAAATGAGAATTTGCATTTCCCATATTTCTAGAGAGGGAAAGGTTCCTTTTGCCATTTGAATTTCCTCTGTGAGTGTGTGTGTTCATAGCCTTTGCCCATTTTTCTATTGCCTTATTTATCTTTTCTTAACAATTTGAAGGAATTATTTATTCTCAGTACAGATCCTTTTTTCAGTTGTATTAGTGGAAAATACCTTTAATCAGTCTGTAGCTCGTCTTTTCGCTCTCTTTAGAGTATCTTCTGTTGTACAGAAGTTTACAATTGTAATGTAGTTAAGTTTTGGTTAAATTATAAATAAGATCATTAAATTTAATAATCTTTTCCTTTATAGTGTGTGCTTTTTGTTTTTTGCAGTGCCCTGAAATCATTAAGATATTATGCTAAACGTTTTCTATATTTTAAAGTTTTATTTCTCATACATAGGTCTTTATTCCGTAGGAATTGATTTTTGTGTGCGATATGAAATAGAGATGCCATTATATTTTTCTTCATATGGATAACCAATTGACCCAGACAATTATTGACTAGGATGTCCTTTCTTGACTGATATGCAATGCCATTGCTTTTGTCCCTCATTTTCAGACATGTGTAGATCTGTTTCTAGGCTCTCTGTACTGTTCCACTTATCTCTAGTAGCCACATTTAAACAATGAAATAAAAAAAAAACCAGGTAAGTGAATCTATTGATACAATTATACAAAAATAAAACATTTAATTTTTTTAAGTTCAAAAAAGAGTTAAAATTATTTAATATTTTATTCAACCCAAAATAGCTAAAATATTATTTCAACATTTAATCAATCAAAAATAATTAATGAGATATTTTTCTTCTTTTATATACTAGGGCTTCAAAATACAATGTGTATTTTACACTTACAGCACATCTCAGTTTGAACTAGCCACATTTCAAATGCTCAATGGCCACATGTGGCTAGTGGTTACCATATTGGAGAGTGAAACTATAGCTTTATGTATCATAGAGCATGTCCTCCTCATATTACAGTTGTTTTTTGTTCTTTTTTTTTTGCGGTACGCGGGCCTCTCACTGTTGTGGCCTCTCCCGTTGCGGAGCACAGGCTCCGGACGCGCAGGCTCAGCGGCCATGGCTCACAGGCCCAGCCGCTCCGCGGCATGTGGGATCTTCCCGGACCGGGGCACGAACCCGTGTCCCCTGCATTGGCAGGCAGACTCCCAACCACTGCGCCACCAGGGAAGCCCCTACAGTTGTTTTTTTAAAAATTATCTTTATTCTCTTTGCTCATTCACGTAAATTTTAAGATGAGACTAAACAGGACAGAACAAAGTTTGGAGACCAACAGCCTATTTGTCTCCACTGGATTTCAATAAAGGCAACTAACATATTTTGAGTGCTTGCAATTTGCCAACTACGGTGCTAAGTAGCTTTGTCCTGTTGGGCTTCTAATTGAAATTCATTGAATTTATTGACTAATTTGGGAAGAATTGACATCTTTGCATAATGAAGCTGTTAACCTAAGACAATAAAAGAGCCAGCTATTTTTACCAGCAAAATGGGTTTATTTGGGAGTAGCAAAGAAATGCAATTTGGGACGTGCAACTATGGTGAACTATATGCAAGTTTGGTAAACTAAGGGAGAGGAAACTCTTCTACAGAGGAAAAGACGAAGTTGGGATGGGCTGGTATAAACAAACAGTCCATTAGAGGAAACTGGGAGTTGGAAGTATAGTGGCTTTTCATTGGCTGAGTTGTGACAGTTTCTTCCAGAGATGTAAGGTACATCTCTTCCTGTTGGGATCTGTATTGAGATTAAGTAGTATGTGCATGAGAGCTCCCCCTTCTGGCCTTCTGACTTCGTTTTAATGAGGTTTCCCTTTATAATTTTCAAAAATCCTTCTGACCATGATACATTTATATAGGTTTGCTTTTATGTTTTTAAAATAAAGTTCAATAATTTTAATACATAAAGGTCTTCTGTTATATTAATCCTAGCAATAATCGCTATTGCTATCATAAATAATTTTTTAAATTGAATCTTCTCATTTGTTGATATTAGTGTATAGAAACCAACTGCTTTTGACATACTGAAAATGTACCCAGCAATTTTGTTAAATTCTCTTACTAGATCTGTTTTTAATTTCCTATCTTATTGTATCGCTTGGGTCTCTAGTAAAATATCAAAGAGAAGCAGTAATAACGGGTATTTCAAATAGGGCTTTGTTTGTCTATGAGTAGCTGAGACACAAAATAGCAGTAGTTTATACAAAATAGAAGATAACCCCTCAGATTATAGAAGTCCAGAGGGAGGCAATCTAAGGTTAGTATGGTGGTTCTTCCCCATAACAGTCCTCAGGAACCCAGGTTCCTTTCATCCCCATGAGGTCTTCATCCTTATGGTCCAAGATGGCTGCCAGAGCTCCAACCATACAGCCATGTTACAGGCAGAAAGAAGGAGCAAGAAGAAGGAGAAGAAAAAGGAGTAAAAGTCATGTTCCAGCTGTCTTTTTTAAAAAGTTCCTGGAAGCTGCCACATTACATTTCTGATTATACTTCATTGGCCAGAACATATTCACATGGTCTCCCCTAGCTTTAAGGAATGCTTGAGATAAGTTTTTTGAGGGGGCATTCATGAGTTCAAATGAAAACTGGAGGTTCTATTACAAAGGAAGACAAGGAGACTATATAATACAGAACAGACAACTTGCAGCCTCTGCCACAGTGGGCAACCTTGTTTTATTCTTGACTTTAAAGGGACTTTGGCCTTTTTAAGTAAGATATCTGCTTTAGGTTTTTGGTAGGTAACTTTTACTGGGTTTTAAAAAGTTTCTTCTAAGGATGCTAGAAGTTTTGCTTGTTTGCTTTTTAATCACAGTGTTAAATTGTCTTAATTGCTTTTTGTGCATCTACTAAGATAATCACATTTTTTTCTCTTTTAGTCTGCTAATTTAGTAATATTCTAATGTTAAACCATCCTTGCATTCTTGGAATTAAACCTAAATTTGTCAGGATGAAATACATATATTTTATACATTGATGAAATTTTTTAAAATTGTGGTAAAATATACATAAAATTTACCATTTTAGCCATTTTAAAATGTATTATTCAGAGGCATCAAGTACATTCACATTGTTATACAACCTCCACCACCTCCCAACTCTCGAAATTTTTTATCTGTTTCCATTAGAAAATAACTCTCCAAGCTTCTCTGCCCCCAGCCCCCAGCAACCGCCATTCTATTCTACGAATTTGACTGCTCAAAGTACCACTATAAATGGGATTATACAGCATTTGTCCTTTTGTGATTGGCTTACTTCACTTAGCAAAGAGTCCTCGGGGTTCATTCACGTTGCAGCATGTATCAGAATTTCCTTCATCTTTAGGGCTGTTGTATGTATACATAACATTTTTATATTATTCTGTTGTATGTATACATAACATTTTGTTTTTCGGTTCATCTCTTAATTGACACTTGCTTCTGCCTTTGGGCTATCGTGAATAATGTTGCTATGAAATGGTGTAAAAATATCTCTTCCAGGCTGCTTTCAATTATTTTGGGTATATACCCAGAAGTTGTATCGCTGCATCATATGGCAATTCTATTTTTAATTTTTTAAGGAAGTGTTATACTGCTTTCCATAGTGGCTGCATTATTTTACATTCTCACCAGCAGTGAGAAAGTGTTCCAATTTCTCCACATCCTTTCCGACGCTTATTATCTTTTTTTTTTTTTTTTAATTATCCATCCTAATAGGGTGAAGTGGTTATCTCATTCTGGTCTTAATTTGCATTTCACTACTGATTACTGACGTGGAGCATATTTTCATGTGTTTCTCGGTCATTTCTATATCTTCTCTGGAGTAATGTCTATTCAAATCCATCGCCCATTTTAAAATCAGGGTTTTTGTTGTTGCGTTGTAGGAATTCTTTATATATTCTGAATATTAACCCCGTATCAGACGTGATTTGCAAATATTTTCTCCCATTCCATGGGTTGCCTTTTCACTCTGTTAATAATGTCCTTTGGTGCACAAAATTTTTCATTTCAATGTAGTCCAATTTATCTATTTTTTCTTTTGTCACCTGTGCTTTGGGTGTCATCTCCAAGAAATCATTGCTAAATCCAGCATCATGAATATTTCCCTCATGTTTTCTTCTAAAAGTTTTATAGTTTTAACTCTTACACTTAGGTCTTTAACCCATTTTGTGCTAATTCTTTTATATATGTAAGCTAAGAGTCCAGCTTCACTCTTTCACATGTGAATATCCAGTTTTTCCAACGTGAATTTGGTTTGGATCACATTTTATTTAAGACTTTTACAGCTGAGAAATGCTACTTGGATTCAGTCTTTGATCCATTGCTAGAAACCTCTCACCATCCTCCCTGACAGGTGGTCATTTAGCTTGGGTTTGATACTTCTAGTGACAGGACACTCATTACTTAATAAAGCAGCTTTTTCCCTGGTAGTATCATTGTATCCAGTAGAAAAATCATCTTCATTTTCAGCACAAATCTTCCTCCCTATACGATCCATCTGTTGGTCCTAATTTGTCCTCTGGGGCTCTGAGAATAGGTGAACACCCTTTTCCAAAGGAAAGTACTTTGAATTCAGTAAATAACACAACTGCATGGTGGGCAACTATGTGCTGGGTTTATAAGGTTTATCACATTGATTCCACAAAGCAATCTGTGAAGAGGTCCTATTATTGATTCCTGTTTCTCAGATGAAACAAATAAGGCTTGAAGAACTTATCATTTTCACGAGGTTGCACAATTATGTAAATGGTACCACTGATATTTCAAAGGCAGTGGCCTTGACCACTCTGCTACACTGCCCCTCTCCCCTTCCCCAACAGTCAGCCCAGAACCCTTTTGGATCTTCAATTATTCTCTAAAGGGTATGGTTTTCTCACCCTGTCCCATCCTAGGAAAATTTTAAGTGTTTCTATTAAAATTGAAATCAAACACAGTTTTTTGTGTATGGTCCATGTATACAGAGGGCTTCTTAGCTCCTTTGACCTGAGCACTACATCTTTTTAAAAAAATAGATATATCTATTTATTTAGGTTGCACTGGGTCTTAGTTGTGGCATGCATGCAGGATCTAGTTCCCTGACCAGGGATTGACCCCGGGCCCCCTGCACTGGGAGCGCCGAGCCTTACCGGCTGGACCACCAGGGAAGTCCCCGAGCACTACATCTTCACTAATGACACATGAGACCGGGGTTAGAGGTTTGGGCAGCCGCTGCCAAGTAAAACCTCTAGAACTTGGTCACGTCGCCTGCTGCTAAGGCAGCTCCCCCCCGCCCCCCATCCACAGTGTCCAGGTGATTTATTTTTGGCCAGTGTGGAGGATTTTTCTTTCCTCTTCCTTGAGTTCAAACATTTCTCCAAACCCACCTGACCTTGCTCCTGCCGTTATTTTATTGCTAACACCTGTGTAAGTACTGTGTGCCAGGCACAGTTCTAAGCCTTTTCTCTACATTAACACAAGTAATCCCCACAGCAACCCAATGACACACACATCATTATCCCCCCTGTTTTGCAAATGAGAAAACAGTCACAGGACAGTTAAGGAGCTCAGCGAAGATCACACAGCTAGTCCAGGGCAGAACCAGAATTCAAGCCCAGAAAGTCAGGCTACAGAATTTGTGCTCTCAGCCTCCACACTGGGCTTCCTCCAAACATCTGACAATCTCAGCCAGCTTTTTTTTTTTTTTTTTTAATTTTTAAATTTTATTTATTTTTGGCTGCGTTCAGTCCCCATTGCTGAGCGCGGGCCCTCTCTAGTTGCAGAGAGCCGGGGCCACTCCTCTTTGCTGTGCGCGGGCCCCCCACTGCGGTGGCCTCCCTTACTGCAGAGCACAGGCTCTAGAGCACAGGCTCAGTAGCTGTGGCACACGGGTTCAATTGCTCCGCGGCATGTGGGGGTCTTCCCAGACCAGGGCTCGAACCCGCGTCGCCTGCACTGGCAAGCAGATTCCCAACCACTGCGCCACCAGGGAAGTCCCTCTCAGCCAGCTTTTTGAGGCCAAAAGATTGACACACAGTGACTGTCCTTTTTTTTTTTTCTTTAACAAAGAGACAACAGACCCAGGGCCCAGAGGCTTTGAAAGGCAACAGTATTAATTCAGGACGTAATATAATGGTTTATTTTATTCTGCTCATTTTCCCATTGCTTTCTACTTATGATATTGGTGTTTGATTTGGAAGTAATAACGTTTCCTTCTAAAATAAATCTAAGTAAAAATAAGTGAGTTGATGTAAGCCAAATGTTAAGTAATAGCATAGGTGGTTTTCAGATATGATAAACATCATAATGGTCATAGGAAAATCAGTGAAGCTTTGAAAAGACCGCACTCAATCACGTTAGATGAGGTTACGCTGCGATAATGAAAGAAAGAAAGCCTCAGGTCTCACTGGCTTAACTCTGTGGATAGTTATCGCTCGCTTACTGCACTGTCTGCCATGAATCGGCGGGTCGCTCTCCTCGTCCTGGTGACTCCATATGTACACTCGCTTCCGAACAACCACAGCACTGACTCGTTAAAGCTCCCGCCCAGGTGTGACGCAGATTGTTTCTGCTCACATTTCATTGGCTAAGACCAGTCACGTGGGCACGTCTAACTTTAAAGGCAGCAAGAAAGTGTGATTTTGCCACGTGCCTCAGAAGAGGGACGTGGAATAGTCAACCCACAGGTAGGCTATGAGTAAAGGAGCCTGAAAGATGGCTCTGGAAAGGCAGACTGAGTTATGACCAGTCTTAGACCACTAAGACCAGCCCCACCAAGTGGTCTTCAACACCTGTTCTCAGAGAAGGGAGTCCACCAGGGAGAAGACAGTCTGACAGTACCATTCTGTTACACTGATACTTCTCCCAAGCAGCGACCCACGATTCCTTTGGTTGGGGGTGCCTTCATTTCGTAAGCGGTTTTCGCAGAACCCTGTGGTCAGCTTTTGTTTATTCCCTGAAGTTAGATGTGGCAGTTTGGGCTTTGCCTGAGCTAGGATTTGGTTCTGTCACTACTTTGAAAATATATCCAGGGAAGTGTGATCAGAAAGGAAAGGCATTCAAGGACAGGGTCCAAGTGGATAGGGAGCCTCACACAGTGTTTTGTTATCAGGTTATCAGGGAGGCTTCCTGGAGGAGTTTTCCTGCAGCGTCCCTGAATCAGAAGCGCCTGGAAACTCATTAAACATGCGATGCCTGGGCCAGCTGTTGACCCTGGAATCTGGAGGTGGGACCTGAGTCATCTGAATTTTTGTTAATGACCCCAGATGATTCTTATGGACACTGAGATTTGAGAAACACTGAATTATAGGGAGAAAATTTACTGTAAGTCTAGAGGCCTAACACAGTGGTTCTCAATTGGGGGTGATTTGAGACCCCCAAAGGGGCATTTGGCAATGTCTGGAGATATTTTTCATTGTCATAGGTTGGGAGGGGGGCATGTGCTACTGGTATCTGGTGGGTAGAGGTCAGAGTTGCTGCCAAGCATCCTACGGTACATAGAACAGCCACCCATTACAATTATCCAGCCCCAAATGTCAGTAGTGCTAAGGTCAAGAAATTCTGGTAAACAAGAGTTTAAACCCTTCCAAACATAGGAGCACATATGAGTTTTAATCTCTTTTTAAAATTTTACTTCCCTGAAAACATGGAATCCTTTTCAGTGAATACATACTATGTACTAAGCACTTCATGTACATTGTATCAGTTTCTCCCCCCCAAGTCTTTTCAGTCATTTATCCAACAAATATCTATTAAGTGCTTATTAAGTGTTTAATTTTAAACTGTACAAGATGTGGGGTGTACCCTGGGGAACACATCAGACAAGGTTCATCTCCTTCATGGGGGTGGAAGAGATAGAAATAGATATACAAGTAACACAACATATGTGTAATTCCAAATTGTGATAGGCGGTATGAAGAAAAATCAGGTACAGGGACAGAGAATAAAGGGTGAAGGATGGGAAGAACCTACATAAATATGTAGGAGAGCCCTCCCAGACAAGGTGACAATTAAATCAGGATCTGAAAGACCTTTTTTTTTTTCAGGCCAGTGTGGCTGCAGCCACTGGGATGGGATTGAATGGCATATAAATGCAGGGCTATAGAAGCAAGGTCATGCAGGCCTCACAGTTCATGGGAGTTTTGAATTCTATGAGTTTTAGTATAAATACATTAAAAGTTTTGACTGTTTAAGGGAGGGACCTGTTCCAATCTGCTTGTAGAAAATCATCCCTGGCCCCTGGGTATAGAGTGGGTGGTAGAAGACCCAGAGCGGATAAACAAGAGAATTGAAAAGAGCTTTTGCAGACCTGGAGAGATGATGGGGGATGGGGACACGGTTGGCTGTGGTGGAGATGAAAAGATGATGAAAATTTGAGATACTGTTGGAGGTAGCAAGAACTAGATTTTATGAAGAGCTGGCAGGGGTGGGAGGAAGGACACAAAGATGACTCCCAGGATTTTGGCCTGAATAACTGAGTTGGGGGTGGGGTGATGGACTGTGACAATTAACGTAAGTATTATTATCGTTCTTTTTTAAAACTGAGGGAGGGGAAGTGAATTGTCCTACTTCACAAAGTTAGTAAATGGACTCCAATTCAGCTGTGTTTAACTCCAAAGGTCATGCTTTACCCACTCTCCTGGACCCACACATTAATTTTTATAATGGGGGAGGATATATCATTAAATATTGATATATGAATGCCCCTGAATGCAACCATGGGCTTCCACATAGAACCCGCACAAAACCTGGGACCCTCATTAAAGGCGATTGTACTTTGGGACCGAAAGTTCGGAATATAAATTCCCTAGATGGTGTAATGGCAGCGCGGTGCCCCCCTTAGGAAACCAGTTTTAAAACATTGCGTTCTGATTGGTGCAGTGACCACGTAGTGATGTGTGATAGGAGGAAAGTTAGCATGCCCCGTAACTAAACCCAGAAGACATGTCGAGCTGTCTTCTCCTGAGTTTGGAGAGTCGTAGTCCGTCTGGGCCTGTGATTGGTGGGATTGTAATACGACCTCCGCTGTGATTGGTGAAGCCCGCTCGGTTGTTTAAAGTTTCTGTACGCCAGTTCCTGCTTTGGCCACTAGGCGGAGCCCAGGACACGCAAAACACGTCGCTGGGGCGCATCTGGGCCGCTTCCTCCCCCTGCGTCCTAGGGCCACCGAGAGACGGTTGGGCGTGGGGGGACGGCGTCAGAGCTCACAGCTCCGGCCCAGGTGGCCACGCTTCTCTGCACAGCCCTTTTGGCCCCTTCCTCTGGCTCTCAGCCCCCGCAGAGGGCATTGGCTGACCGACGGCTGCGGGTTCGCGAAGGTTTGTGAAGGCCCAGATCCAAATTGCAAAATTGTGGAGTCTGTCAGGTGAGACTCAGCAGCGACCCCCGGCTGCGCCCTCAGCTCGCCTCGTAGCCCTCCTCTCAACTAACAGCCGCCAGTGTTTACAGCCTACACTCCCTTTAAGATTTTCAAAGAACTCTTCCAAAGCAGCATCTCACTGGAGCTTAGAATTGTCTCATGAAGGTCAAGGTCACTAGCTCGGAGATCACCATATCCACAGTTACCCCCTACCATCCCAAGGCGCTATCACATTGTACTGTTTCATTGTCTTCCCTGCACTTAACCACTATTTGAAATTCTCTTCTTTTTTATTTATTTACTTCCTCCTGTCTGTTACCACCGCACCTCTCCACCAGGATGTAAGCTCTGTGAGGGAGAGAAGAGGGTGGCCAGATCCAATACAGAATGCCCAGTTACATTTGAATTTGAGATAAACAACAGAAGTTTTAAAAGATATAAGTGATGTCCCATGTGTTATTTGGTACATACTTGTACTAAAAGAATTATTCATTGTTTATCTGAAATTCAGATGTAATTGGGCATCCTGTGTTTTTATTTGCTAAAACAGCAACCCTGTTGGGGAGGGATCTTACCTATTCACTGCTTCATCTCCAGCACCCACAGTAGTGCGCATGGCATGTGCTGAATAAATGTCGAATGACTGGCTGGGCAAATTCCTTCATTCCTTTGCTCATTTATTCATCCAACCCGTTATATTACCTGCCAGCTGGGTCGTGGGGCTATAAGGGTAAAATGAGACATAGTCCAATGGAAGAGGCAGACAACCAGTAACCACCATGTGATTAAACTTTGATGATATAAAGTATTAGGGGCTGTGGGAGCACTGAGGGGGAGCCCTGACCTGTCCAAGCCAGCAGGACTGCCTGGAGGAAGATGAAGATGAGACTTGGAGGATGAGGAGGCAAAGAGAGAGGTGTGACAGCTGCTCTGGGCAGAAGGTATGGCATGTGCAAAGGCCAGAGACAAGGCAGGGGCTACGGGATTCTGAAAGCTGCAAGTGGTTGGGGTGGAGGGCAGACGTACAGTGTGGATGGGGCAGTCAGAAAGAGGTGAGAAGGAGACTCCGTCGCTGAGCATCAGTACCCACCAGTCAGGTGCTATAGTGATCGTGCCCATTGTATAGATGAGGAAACTGAGGCTGGGAGAAGTGAAATGCCTGGCCTAGGTTGACAGTCTGAGTGGAAAAGGCCTAGCTGAAGCAGATTCTGAAGCCTGAACTCTTCTGAAAAGGCTCTGGGTTAAGGCTTATAACCCCCAACTGGAGAATGAAGAAACTGAGGCCCAGAAAGGTGACAGGGCTCTCCCTGTGAAGGAGGCTCCGTCCAGTCTAACAGGAGAACACTGAGGCAGTACGAGGGGTATGGGTTGTCTCTGGCCCTCCAGAGAGACAGCAGGAGGGCTGGAGCAGGACACAGGAGTTCAGGCCGCTGTGTCTCCTGTTCCTGTTTGGGTTGGGTCTCTAGGAGTCCCTTACTGAGCCCTGAGGCTAATTCCTTGCATGGGTCTTGGGCTGGTCTGCAGTTTCCATGGAGACCGCCTCCCTCCATCCCTGAAATCTCATTGTGACTAGTATTAAAAGAGATTAACTCTGCCCGGCAGCCCTCGCAGGGTCTTGGGTGCCAGAGTGGCTGTGGGAGCTCCCTTAAGGATGAAGAGGTTGCCCACTGTGTGAGACCCCATAACACCAGGAGGAGGATGTCAGACTGGGGCCAGGGCTTCCCCCGGGACACCCCAGGTATGATCCTGACTCCACATCTACCTGGAAAGGAGGACGAGGTGGTGGGAGAGAGATGCAGGACCTAGGGGAGGAGTCCAGATTTTGGATCAGTATAGAGATGTTGTCACCCCAGCCCCCAACCCAGGAAGGCCCAGGATCTTGATGGCGGGACCCCATTCTGATCAAGGCAAGATTCAGATTCTGTCAACAAGGCGAGGGGAGCCTCACAGAGCCTTTTAGGGGTGTTTCAAGGCTACCTAAAGACCCGCTTCCTAATCTGCTTCATTTTGCTTTGGGGAAACTGAGGCACAGAACAGGAAAGTGACTTGTCCCCAGTCAGTGAGTCAGTGAACTGAAGCAGGTCAGGAATCCAGAGGGAGCCCTGGGGTTGCCTGAGCAGAAAATGTTTGGTAAAAATGTCATTGCCCCCTCTGCCATGAATCCCACATCCTCCTTCCTGATCTCCAAGAATGGGGTCCCCTCAGCCTTCTCTCCCCTGGGCCTGTCCCATCAGCCATGCTTCCCTTCCCTCCCCACCTCTCCCCCTCCTCCTGCCCTCCCCTGCTACCTGCATAGTCTGAGCCTGCCAGAATGTCCCTGGCAGGCTCCAGTCCACTGGAGGGCATGGCCACCGGGCCCTAACTGTCCCATCCAGGGGACATCCCCTCACTGGGTCACTATCAGGATGACTTTGGACATTTTTTGTTCCACGCTTCAGCCCCTCTGTGACTTCAGGGCCTGGATATGGTGGGGGCCCTGAGAACCCATCCCCACCCCACCTCTTCCTGCCAGGCCTGCATTGGAGAGATTTAGGCCCAGTTCCAAAGCACTCCTGGGTCAGGCTTCCTGGAAGGCCACACTGGGGCAGGGGAGCAAACACTGGCTCTGGAGCCAAGTAGCGATAGTTCAAATGCTCTTGACTCAGCAGTGTGAGCCTCAGTTTCCCCACCTGTGAAGGGGGGCAATAACCCTTCCTTCCTCAAAGCTTGTTCTCATTTGCTATGGAAAAATCTCCAGGTTAGGCTATTAAATGAACAAAGTGAGATGCAGAACAGTTTAAGAGATGGGGGATGATATCGTACGATCTCATACGCTGCCTGGTCTGTACAGGGAAAGTTAAGGGAAGTGATTAGCTACAGTGAAGAGGGCAGTGGACTGGTGGACAGGAATTGGGGGTGGAAGCCAGACTTCTCAAAGTGCACCTTTTATATTGTTTTGACTTTTGAATCATGTGCACGGAGTACCGATTCCAAAAGAAATTTAAGTGTTTTAATAGATTGGGTAAAATATCAAACCGTCAGAATAATCACTCAGACCCCAATAATGTGACAGGTGTGCAGCCAAGATGGAGACTCATGTACTAGGACTTGACTCAGGAACCGAGAAAGCCTGACCCCGAGTCTCTGCATCCTTGACCTAGAAGGGCCCTTTATTTTAAGCCGATTGCATTTTGCCAATAGCAAAATGATAGTCATCGGTACCAAGAATCAGGAGCTCCTTACATGCCCACCACAGTGCCAAGCACTGTCTGAGTAGCATCCCGTTGAATTAGCATTCTGACTTTATGAGGAAGCTATTATGTTCCCATTCTACAGATGGGGAAATGGAGCCTCACTGAAGTTGCAACTAGGAAGTTGGAGAACTTGGATGCACATCTAGGCCTTTCCAGATCCAAAATTTTAAGCCCTCCTGTGGTAGGTCTCAATCTTAGTTGCATATCAGGATCACCAGAGAACTTTTAAAAATACTCATAGCCAGCACCCACTCACCCCCACCCCAAGATTTGATCATTGTACTGTGGTGGGGCCTGGGCATCAGTAGTTTTTAAAGGTCCCAGGTGATTCTAATTCACCATCAGGGTTGAATTTCTGCTTTATGCTAGACAACTTTTCAGATGGGAAACCAAGGCCCAGGAGGGAAATGACCTTGCCCAAGGTCACACAGTGGCTGGAAGCAGAGCTGGAACAGGGCTCACATGGAGCCTTTGTGAAAATAAGTGAATGGTGCCCCCCTCTGAGCGGGCAAATCTCCAGGGGCAGTTGGCTTGGTAAGTGGAACAAGGGCTGGATTTCCACCTCCACTTGCCCCCTTAGCCAGAGAACCTTTGTGCAGTGAGCAACCTGTACAACTGTACGAGGTGACCGTGGCCTGAGTCTCGGGATCCCAAACACTTCATCTCAGTGACCTCCAGGCAGATCCCTAGAACCCTTCAGAACAAGGATGTGGGGAGCCCAAGGGTGGTTCCTGGGATGTGGGTTCATTCCTCACCTGAAGACCAGGGCCTGCACCCTTCAGACCCGAGAGGGTCTGGGCAAGGCCCCATCTAACTCCCAAAGTCACATCCGGCAGATAAAGTCAGGAACATAACCAGGAGGGAGGAACATACACACAGGAGGACAGCAACAGCCTCAGCCCAGAAGTCACAAGCCACCTGGCAGAAGGCAGCCTATGGGGAGGCCCCGCCCACACAGACCCAAGTCCTCCTGGCTTCCTTCCTGATCATTCTTTAGACCACACTCTCTACACTACCTATTGAGCCTTGCCGTCAGCATCTTCCATAATACCCTGCTTTCCAGCCAGAGTAGCTTCCATGCCCTTTCACCCTCACCCACCATGTTCTCTACTTCTGGATGTTCCCTCTGCCCAGGATGCCACCTCCTCCAGGAAACCCTCCCTGACCACTCCAGCCCAGAGATATGTCTTCTTTCTGCCACCTTCCAGCCCTCACAGTCCATACACACAGCCCAATTGTGCCTTGGGATGGAGCTTATTTTATCATCATACTGGCCACTTTTCATTGACTACTTACTATGTGCCAGCCCTGGAAGGGCAGGGTGGCCTGGAGGTTAGGAGCACAGACGCTGGAGCACAGATTCTGCTCAGGTTGGAATCCCAGCTTCTTAGAAGCTGTGTGAGCTGCGGCATATGACTCAACCTCTCTGTGCTCCAAGTTTATAAGACAGTGATCAAAACATCGCCTTCCTTCACAGACTGGTTATGAGGATTAATGAGTTAATACATGGAAAACCCTCAAAACAGCTTTATAAACATTGGCCATGGTTAGCACTGCATATATCCCACTCCATTTCATCCTCACAACAGCCCTATGAGTTAGGTATTATTATTCCCAATTTACAGGTGAGAAAACTGAGACTCAGAGAGGTCTTGAGAGTCAGGGCAGGGCTCTGCATCCTTTTCTGTGGCCTGATGCCTCCAGAGAGAGGATGTGGCTGAGATGGGTTATAACTTTGAGCCTCTGATTTGCAGCTCATGGCTGCTTCTCAGAGGGCCCGCAGGGCACAGGGCCAGGTGAGATCCCCCTGACTTGGGGCTTCCGTTGGCTCTCAGGCACCACTCTGCTTCCAGCCAGCCCCAGGAGGGAGGGTAAAAAGCAAAGAAGGGCCTTTCAGTGCCATCTTGTTCACTACCATCCAGAATACATCACTGAGTACCAGAGAGAGCTCCTGTCTGCCCCAGCCTAGCTGGAGACTCAGGACACCCGGGTGACCTTCTGTCCCTGGACGAGTCACTTCCCCGCTCTGGCCTCCATCTCCCCATCTGTGCGATGAGTGAGGGGATGAGGCTGGACCAGTAGTTTTCTGATTCTCATTGACAACAGCTGGCTCCACTCTCAAATGAAATATTGAGGGACAGTGTCCCTAAGAGGCAGGCACTGGGTGAAGTGGGACCTCTGCCTACACTCCCTTGGCTCCTGGGACCTGAGAACCCAGTTTGAAAGGCCTTAGGCCGCATCCTCCTAAGGGCTCTCTTGGCTCTGACACTGCAGGATTCTAGAATCCCCAGCTCAAAGCGGCCGCTTCGCATCCCTGTTTGGAAAGCTCTCCCCGCCCCCCCTACCCCCCAGCTGCTTTTATCTCTCTTTGGTAACACAGCAAATTTGCTCAGGACCCAGAGCAGGGGAAACAAGCAGACTGTTGACTCTTGAGCAAAACCTACCCTTTGGAGAGCAGCAGAGGAGGCGCTCGCTGTGCATGGGGTGGCTGAAGGCCTCTTGCATAACCCGGCGGCCTCCTGCCCACCCAGGCCTTTGCTTTGCAGGGTTAGGGGTGAGGCAAACCGCAAACTCATGCCCAGTTAATTTTTTAAGGCAAAATCAACAGGCTCAGCAATGATTAGCAGGCAGGTAAGTTCGTCTTAATCATGCTGAGGAGAGGGAGGAAGGAGGCTTCCAGGGACCCAAGGATGGGGCTTAGTTATCAGTTAACCACATAAATGTTTCCTACCAAACCCACTGGCCTTCAGCCCTGAGCTTCCTCCTCTTCCTCTCGGAAGTACTTCCGTGGCACCCCAGCGAATGGCCATAAGTCACTGAGTGAACAGACACTCCACCCTCTGGGGTCTGTAGGAGGCACTGCCAGGGCCCTTGAGGGCTGGGATGAAGCAAAGGGGACCTCACCAAGCTCCTGGTCTTCTTGTTAAGGCCAAGCTCCCCCTGCTGCCTCTGCATGGCCTGGAGCATGGGTCCTCCCTCCTCAGGGCTCCATGAGGGGCCCTGGATCTATGTCCCAGGTTCAGCCTACAGCCGGCTGCCACTCTCCTGGGGGCCTCGGTGTCCCCATCTGCCAAATGGGTGGATTGGCTGAGACACCCTGTCCAGTCTTGAAGTTCTATGATTGGATTAAGCCAACATGGCCTGTACCCAGGACAAGGAGGGTGGGATGAGCCATGTTTTAGGAGTGCTAGCAGGGAGAAGAGATGCCCAGAGGAGGGAGGGGGCCTACCTGGTATGTGCTGTCGGCACCAGCCAGTGTCAGATCCCAGCTCCAGGAAGAGGGCTGTCCTCTCTGGTGGAAGGCAGGGGTCCCTGTGGGGTGGGCTGTGGCTGCAGGGATGACCTGACAGACCCCAGTTGGTCCAGGACCCCTCCCCCTAGACCTCGAGAGCTGCCAAAGGAAGCAGCAAGGCCACACCAGCCCTAGGCCTGCTGGCTGCCTGGACTGGAGTTTGGTCAGTTGTTGGGGACCTATATTGTGAGAAAGTTAGGACTTTGTCCACAAACTGGAATTTGAAATTTCAAAGGGGCAAAACTGAAGGGCCCTACCCAGGAGTGGAGATGGCTCTTGGCTTCTTTCCCCCACGACTTTTGTTCTCTGTCTTGATAAGTCCCGGGTTCCCTGCACCACTCCCTGGGTTGTGGGCAGGGGAGGGGAGACAGGAGATAGTGGGGACTTGAGCGCCCAGGGGACATGAAGACGCCAGGCGGCCCGTGGTGGCTGGTGTCTGGAGGATGCCTCTGCACTTGCACGTGCCCCGGGACAAGCTCCTTCACTTCTCAGACCCCTGAGCTCCCTGGCAGTAACGTGACAATGGAACCACTAGCCACCAGCGCTCCAGAATTCCAGGGTTCTTTCCAGGGATCCAGGAGGGAGGCAGCGTGGAGTGGGTAAAGCCCTCAAGCTCTGGAGTCAGACTCGGGTTCCAATTACACCTCCTCCTGTTACATCATTATGGCCTTAGGCAAGTGACTTCCCCTCTTTGAGCCTCAGTTTTGTCACCTACAAAGTGGGACAGATAAACAGAGAAGAGTGGAAGGTTCTTAGCGCTGGGCCTAGCACAGATTCTCTCCAGAAACATTAGCCATTATTGTCATTTAAAAGAAAAATATTGTGGTCCAGAGCGGCGGCTCCCTTAACCACTATCCGTGCCAGAGGCCTCAGCACCCTGCCCACTGCCGCCCCTCCCCGACCCCCGGCTGCCCAGGACAGTGGTCTCAAAACACCCCTCCTTCCCTTCCTGAGGCCCCTGTTTCTCCATCCACAACGAAAAGGAGTGGGACCTCCAGCTGAGCTCTGAGGCCTCTCTGTTTTCCCCTGGGAACTGGGGCATGTTGAGCTGGGGTCTGACTGCCCCAGGGGCCGGGCCAGAGATAAAGAAGGACTGCTGAGTTGATGGCATAGAGGCCAGGGTTTGTTCAGGCCTGGGCAAGCCGTCCCTGGAGTTCTCCTGTGCAGGGGGTCCCGATTCCAACTGATTATGTGGCCAAGGTCAAGGAGTCAGCCACTGACGACAGTAATCACTGCTGTTGCACCCTGTGCTTACGCTCGGTCATTTAATGCTCGTACTGTCCCCGCGGAAAAGGTATCAAGCTGTCTGATGCCAAAATGAGGGCTGAGAAAGCTGGAACCTGAGGTCACAGAGTTTGGGAAGTTGGCAGTGCCTGACTTTTGACCCAGGTCTTTCTGATTTCAAGGTCCATGGTTTATCCTTTAAGGGTGGGGTGGGGGTGGGGGTGGGGGCGGATGTGTGTCATCTTCACAACAAACTTCAAGTTAGGCCCATTTTACAGAAGGGGAAACTGAGGCTTTGAAATAATAACTTGCCTGAGACCACAGAGCCAGTAGATCTTAGAGGTGGCCAGTCATTTATATGAGGGACGTGTATCTAGAAGGTATTGTTTGGGGTCAGCTAACGGTGGGGTGATTTGTGTATGTAACAGATTATGCAAGTCCTAGTTCATGGGTGGGTAGATTTACTTATGGGGTGGGTTGTGATTGGTGGGACATGGGGTATGAAATAGGTTTCTGGAATGTGCCTCATAGGCAGTGGGTCACCCGTGTTGTGCGTTTGGTAAAGCACGTATGCCACTGTTTGTGTACAGAGTAGCTTGTCGTATGCAGGCTGCCCACCTGATAGTTCTTGCATGTAACAGGCATGTGTGTGGCATGGTTGACCTTAGTTGATCATAGACCTTATTCAATTCAATCTAAGATGCCATCTGTAGAGGTTGAAAATTGTTATTTTTGTTACCGTTACACTTTGACATGCCAGCGATCCCAGCCCACTTTTAGAAATAGGGAACTGCGCCTCTTAGACTCGATGAGATGCCATATGTTTAGGCTTGTGAGAGGAGTAGCGGTGTGTGGCCTGTCACAGGTGCCAGACAGGTGGCAGGACCCGGAGTCAGCCCTTGAAGTCCCCTCCCAGAGCTGCCCCTCCTTCTCCTCTGTGTTTATGCCTTAGTTGGGTCTCCTGCCCGGCTCAGCCTTGGCCCCAAGGCTGTTGGAGCCAGGCTCAGATGTTCCTGGCAGAGCACGGGAGGAACCCACCAGGAGTTGAAGTCTTCTCCATCAGCCCTTATGGAATTTCTCTCCCTCCCTCCCTCCCTTGCGGTCTTGTCCTGATCAATAAACAACTGGGCCAGTATCTTCACCCCATTTTACAGATGGGAAAGTTGAAGTCCTTAGAGAGATGTGATTTAAGGAAAGTTATCCAAATAGTGAGAGAGCCAGTTCCTAAACCCAGGTCTCCTGACACCAAATCCAGCTTCTCTTCTCCTCCAGAACAATTGCCCGCCCCTCCAACTCCCACCCCAGTTATCTCAGCTCCAGGGGGAAGATGGAGGGAGGAGAACACAGCTACACGGGGCAGAGAAAGGGCTTCTAATAGTTGGAAGAATATGAGCAGGGTGCCTCCACACACCCCTCAAGCACATGCTGCTTCTCCCACTGATTCGCCCACTCATTAATTCACCCATTCGCTCACTTATTCATTCACTCTTTCAGTAATTCACCCACTCACATATTAATTCACCCACTCTCTAATTCACTCATTCATTAATTCACCCACCCACTCACTCATTCATGCACTCTCTCACTAGTTCACCCACTCATGCTCTTGTTACCAAATCCCTGTGCCCGGCCCTTCCCGCCAGCAAAGGAGGACAGGTTCTCATGCCTCCAGAGTCCCAGATCTTTCTACGTCGGCCCAGCTCCACCACCCCAGGTAGTCTGGGAGCTCATGAAAGTGTCTGCGCGGTGGGCAATGAGGGCTGGAGGGTGCAGAAGAAAAGAGTAAGCCATGAGTTGAAGGCAGGCGGGCCTGGTCCCAAACGAAAATGCAGGGCCCCTTGTTCAGAACAGCCGAGCATTAAACCAAACACGGGAGCCTGAGAGTGGAACTCTGTGCACTGCTCAGGTGGCTCACCCGTGAAGCCCACTCTAGAGGGAGGAGGTGGGTGGAGAGAAACAAAGGAGATACGAAAGGGAGGCCCAGGGGGCAGGAGGAGAGGGGATGGACGCTTGCTGGGCACCGCTTGGTGTTTTCCTAATGCCATCTCATTTAATACTCAGACCACCCTTTAAAGTTGATTGTGTATTTTCTAGAAGAGGAAACTGAGGCTCAGAGAGGAGAATCATTTACCCAAAGTCACGATTAGTAGGTGGTAGGCGCCTGAATGTTAATCCAGGTCTGTGGGGCTGTAAGCCTTGTCTCCGCCTGTTCCCCAAGGGGAGGGGGAGGCACGGGGGAGGGCGACAGGAGGAGGTGACGGGGACCTGGGAG
The DNA here is from genome assembly GCF_005190385.1 of Monodon monoceros. Classification (NCBI taxonomy): domain Eukaryota; kingdom Metazoa; phylum Chordata; class Mammalia; order Artiodactyla; family Monodontidae; genus Monodon; species Monodon monoceros. The sequence continues at coordinate 15,714,675 of NW_021703769.1, read as the reverse complement.
ATGGAGTCTGTCTGGGCCTGAGCAGCTGTGACAGACTGAGCAGCCCCCTATGAGGGCTGGTGGTGGCCAGGGCGGGGTCCTGGGGAGCAGGGTGGGGGACCCAGACAGCAGTGTGGGCCTCTCAGTCCTCCCTGCTCCCAGGAGAGGCAGGAACCTGGAAGGGTGCTCCCAGAACGAGGATCTAGAAGATTGGTATCTGGGGCCTGGGATTTATGTTTCTGATTCGTGAGCCATTGAGGCAGCTTTATCTCTGCGAGAGCATTGAGGGTCGAAGTCAATGACTGGGGAAGTTACTGAATTAGGGCATCTTGGAGGTGGGCTGTCAGTGTCCTAGGGTATATGTGAGCGTATCAGCCTGACTCGGGGCGACAGTCACTTGGAGGGTGGCTGAGTCAGGGTCAGATGGAGGCTGGTGAATTAGTGTGCCCATCTTACAGAATTGATAACACAATACTGGGGAGTTGGGGCCCCATCCGTTGTAATAGCACTCCGGGGGGTCAGCCAGAAACCAACAAAGAGCCAAATCCCTGTGGCCCCGCCCAGCCGGTCCACCAGTGGGGGAGCCGATTAACCATTAACCCCCAACCCTCCCTGGCAGAGCCTCCACCCCTTCGCAGGGGCTAGGCCAAGACTCCCGGCAGATCCTCCCAGAGGACGGTTTGAAACGCAGGAAGGCAGAGAGGGCACCTGGGAGGAGGTGGTGGGAGGGCAGAGGGCGGGGGCTGGGGCTCGGCCCAGAGCCTTCGGGGTGGGCATCCTGGGCAGGGCAGGTGGCCGAGGTGTGAAGAGGGGAGGATGCGCCTCTCCAAAACCCTTGTCGACATGGACATGGCCGACTACAGTGCTGCGCTGGACCCAGCCTACACCACCCTGGAGTTTGAGAATGTGCAGGTGTTGACGATGGGCAATGGTAGGTGGGGGCAGGTGTGCCCAGGTGTGCCAGTTGGGGGCAGGTGTGCCCAGGTACGGGAGCGACTCTTCAGCACTCAGTTTGGGACTGGGAGAATGACAGATTAGCACGTTGGTCCCATAGGTGAGAGCACAGGTGTTGCCAGGTGAAGCAGATGTGCCCAGGTACAGTGACCAGAGGTATTCTGGGTTGGGGGAGTGCTGCAAGGGCAAATCTTCAGCAAAAGTAGGTCCCAGGTATTCCTGCCAGGCCCCTGTGGTCCCTGTTACCAAAGCTGTCCCCGCTCAGCGTGTCACTGGGAGCGGGGACTTCATGGGAGCTTCCTCTTGGTGTCCAGCTCCAGTAACTGGTCCAACGTGGTCCCTTCTTGAACCCCTTGGGCCTAGGTCCAGAGAGATGGAAAGGTATGTCCTGTCCCTGGGGACAGTGGATGGAGGCACAGCTGTGTTTCAGGGCATCTTTGGGACTTTCCTGGGGTGAACGCCCCACTCAGAGAAAATGGAGTTCTCAGGGAGGTTTTGCTAAATGAGAGGCGGATCAGTAGTGCGTGTGCCGTGTGTGTGCGCGCTGGTGTGCGATCGTGACCTCCTCTTGGCGCGCATGCATGAGTTTCCGTGTACGCGTGTGGGCAGGTGGCAGTGTGTTGCAAACGTGTGTTTCCGGGAATCCACTTGCATGTTTGTGTTCGCCTGTCTGTGGGTGAGGGTTCTGTGTCTTATTTCTAGTTGCATTTGTTCACTGAGTGGGTTTGTGTTTGTTGGTGTCTCTAGGGATGCCTGCGTTTGTCTTGCTTATGTCCGTGAGCGGTGATGAGTGTGTGTACGTGTGTCTGTGGATGTTTGCACATGTGGTCTGTGGATGTGGATTGGTTTGTGTGCCCCGAGCTTCCTGGGTGTATGTCCCGTTTGGGCATCCTGTTTATGCCTGCTTGTGTATGTGTGCGCATCCCTGCCCTCGGGGGTCCAGAGCACGTGTGATTGTGTACACGTGATGTGATTGTGTACACGTGATGTGCAGGGTTGCCATTCAACAAATGCGATTCATATCAGCAACAGGTCCATTTGTCTTAGAGCAGATTGTGTTGCCTGTGTGTCTCTCCCCAGGTTTGTACATACGCTCCCATATCACCTAGAGCACATTTGAAGGCGGGGGGGGGGGGGTCTCCTGTACAAAGAGATGGGGGAAGGGAGGAGGCCTGGAAGCCAGGATGCCGGGACCTGACTGGTCGAAGGCCAGCCTCACAGGAGAGAGGGCAGCTGGCCGAGGTTGGCCTTCCACCTGCCTTCCTTCCATGGCTCCGTGGCTTCAGCTGAGGTCTGTAGAACTTGGGTCAGCTCAGCTCAGCCAGAGAGAGGTATCTGCCCTGCCCGTGGTCAGTGGGCACTGCCCGTGGTCAGTCTTACCAGCTGCTCGCCTCCCCCTGCCATTCGCTCACTGTGTGACCTTGGGCATGTCACCTCCCCTCTCCTGGCCTCTGTATATTCTACAAAATGGGCTTAGTCACCTGAGGCCTGCTGGCCGGCCGGCTTTTAGGAGTGTCCGGGTATCACGTGAGGGAACTGAGGGGAAAACACACAGGAAATGGTAAACAAGAAGCTGCTGCACTAGGCAGGGTCTGTGTGACCCCAGAGGGATAGTGTGTGCTGCCACACCTGGTCACCGCCCAGCCCTGGGCTGCCCCCATCACCCCTTCAAAGCGCATATCTCCAGCTCCCGAGAACTGTGTGTTCCTGAGACAGAGGCCAGACTCCTTACCGGCTGTTCTGAAGACAGGACAGCCTCCAGCTCTGGAGCCAGAAAGATCGGGGCTCAAATTCTGGCATAAATCCTTCCTACCTGTGTGAACTTGCCAAGCCATTTTCCTCTCTGAGCCTCAGTTTTCTCATCTGTAAAGTGAGAGTAAATCATAGCGCCTGCCTCCCAGGGCTAACCAGAGGATCCAGTAAGATAAGGCACTTGGGGCTTCCGTGGTGGCGCAGTGGTTGAGAGTCCGCCTGCCGATGCAGGGGACGTGGGTTCATGCCCCGGTCCAGGAAGATCCCACATGCTGCAGAGCGGCTAGGCCCGTGAGCCACGGCCGCTGAGCCTGTGCGTCCGGAGCCTGTGCTCCGCAATGGGAGAGGCCCGCGTAATGCAAAAAAAAAAAAAAAAAAAAAAAACGATAAGGCACCTGAGTGCTTAGCGCTGGTAACTGGTCCTGGCCCCGCATGAGTCATCTCGGGAACTCTGAGCATCTCTAAGAAGAGTCTACGTTCTCCCTTGGAGTTTGAAGTGGGTTGAGAGTTGGGGTTATCTTTTGCATAACCCTGGGCTGGAGGCTTGAAGGCTCCAAAGATAGCTCCCTACCTGCCTGCCACCCTTGATTCAGAAGTGGCAGAAGCCCTTGTTTATCAGAGGCCCCAGCAGACACCCCAATAAGGCCAGCACTGGCCCTCACACCTGGACCATAAACCTGGTTCCTCTACCTAACAGCAACGTGATGACTCTGGGCAAGTCCTGTCCTCTCCGGGCCTTGATGTTCTCACCTGGAGAATGGGAGCCATCAGCTGACCCTGGGAGTGGGGTGATATACTTGGCATCACCCAGCCTATCCTGCCCAGGATATGGGAGCCCCTTCCCCCAGCCTCCACCTGAGTTGTGGGGTCAGCTCTCCTGGGGGTTGGAGGAGGCAAGGCTGAGGGAGAAAGGGCACCAACGCAGTTTAACAATTATCCCCATCTCCAGGAATAATTCACCAAGTGGAGGGGGCCGCACTCCTGGGCACCCTCGGGAGTCTAGGTGATGTTCAGCTAGGCCACAGCAGCAATGAGATGTCCACTGGTGCTTGGAGGCTGGAAGTCATCTGCTCCCAGAGTTTTCTTCTGCAGAAAAGTTTTCATTTCACAAACACTGATATAGTGCTTGTTATGTGCCAAGCACTTCACATATATTGATTCACTGAATCTTCATAACAGACCTGGGGATTATCATGTTCCCCATTTTACACGCGAGGAAATGAAGGCACAGAGAAGTGAATTAATGCAGCCAAGGTCACACAGCTAAGAGGTGGGCAAGCTACGATTTAAACTTGGCAGAAGGGCTACAGAGGTTGTGCCCTTAACTACAGAACTATATCCCTCTCCAGTTCTTAGCTAGATGTTCCCTAGGAATTCAAGATTGGATTCAGGGTTTCTATGAAAACACGTGTGTGTATGACTTTGTGAGATGTGCATATGTAGGCATTTTTCTGGGGAGATGGTCAATAGTGTTTGTCAACTTCTCTAAGAGGTCTATCCTTGGTGGAATATTTGCTTACAAAAAAGAGGGTTCAGCTGCTGAAACTTAAAAAAAATTGAAAACGACTGGACCAGTCAAACTGCCCCTCTCTGCAGTTAGGGAAACTGAGGCCCAGGGGAAATTGAAGCAAGGAAAAGGAGCTTGTCCCAAGGCCACAAGCAAGTTGGTAGCAGTACTAGTACCCAGGACCCCAGCCACCTGCCTCTTATTCCCCTCTTCACATTTACATAGATGCAGTAGCTTTTGCTATGAGGTGCTCAGATCCTTGCCATGATCCTCCCAGGAGGGCAAACGAGCCACTGTCCTTGATGTATGTCTTCCTGTTCCCTGGGAGAGTTTCAGGGCCCCTGGGTACCAAGCTGAGAGCCACCCAGACCTGTTCACTCAGTGAGGAGTGAGGAACAGGACCTGGTTCTGGGCAGATGCTGGGGGAATATTTGCCCCTCCCACGGTCCCCTCCACCCAGCCAATCAGGGTCTACAAGGGTCCGATGCATCCTAGGAGACAGCCAGGTTTTCGTTCCTTCCCAGAGAAAAGCTGGGGCTAGCGGTCTCCACGATGGGGAGGAACAGACCTTTGCAAACAACTCTGTGAAGTCAGTGCCACAACCATCCCTAAGTTATAGATGCAAAATGGGGGTTCCAAAATGGTGAGGAACTTGCCCAAGTTCTTGGAGGGAGTATAACAGCACCTGGGTGTAGCTGAGGCTGAAGCCCTGGGGAGATCCCCACAATGCTCATATCAGTTTCTGAATCTAAACCACCAGGAGAGCAGGGCCTCCGGGAGGTGACTTTCTGCCCCCGCTGTGTCCTCACTTTTCTTTTGTGGTGCAGACACATCCCCATCAGAAGGTGCCAACCTCAACGCACCCAACAGCCTGGGTGTCAGCGCCCTGTGTGCCATCTGCGGGGACCGGGCCACAGGCAAACACTATGGTGCCTCAAGCTGTGACGGCTGCAAGGGCTTCTTCCGGAGGAGTGTAAGAAAGAACCACATGTACTCCTGCAGGTAAGGAACGTTGATTTCTCCAGCTGGGAAATGGGTGCACTTGGGCTAATATACCCCCGGGTCTGTCCTCTCTCTGAATAGGTCCCAGAGGCATCTGCCCTTCAAGCCCTTCAAGCCTCCTCTGATTTCTTAGTCCTTGCAGATCCAGATGGGAACATCTATTCTAGGAACTTCATTTATTGATCATAAAGCCATAGACTGACATTTATTGAGTACTTACCATGTGCCAGGCACCATACTAAGTCTTTGCCTGTATTAACTGTTCCCAGAAGCTCATTGTTATTTTTCCCATTTAGCAAATGGGGACCCATGTGGTTTAGGATCAAGCCAATTCTGAAGCCTCAGAGGATGAGGACCATCCCCCAACCTGGTGCTTTTTCTGGGGCAAATAGGGGATTGGCCCCAGCCTTTCCACCTCTCTCAAGGCCTTGGAGATCCCTCCTTCAAAGCATCTCACATTCTGGGTAACAGCAGTAATAAAATAATGGTAGCTGTCAGTTAGGAGCCCTTACTATGAGCAGATTGTGTGCTGAGCCCCATTAAGGTAATTATCTCATTGTCACCTGTCAACACCCCGCTGTGGTCGTTACTATTATTATTCTCATTTTATAGATGAGGAAGCTGTGGCTTGGAGAGGACTAGGAATTTGCCCAAGGTCACCCAGCTTGAATCAATGTCAGAGCCCAGATTGACACTCAGGGTCCCACCCATAACCACTGTGGGTACTGCCTCTATTCCATATCCCCCCCGCCCCCAAGAATGTGGCTTATGTGGACCAAGTATTGACACTGATCCACAATCAGGAGCCCACTCTGGGCTCTGGGATTTTATAGGATATGCTGGAAATAGCAGTGCCTTGCACTTGCAGCTGAGTGGTCTGAGGCCACGTGTCACCTCTCTGAGCCTCAGTTTCCCCATGTTTAGCGGGACAGGGTTGGGCTCTCAGAGAGTCCATAGGGCCTTTCCAGCTCCTGGTTGGTTAGCAGAAGAACTCCTGGGATGAAAGGTTTGAACAAAGAGGCTGGAGGTCAACCAGATGGCCAGGATCCTGGTTCAGACCTGGGAGGGGGAAGGCGGTCTCTTCTCTACCCAACCATCCAAAGCCCTCCCCAGATTTAGCCGGCAGTGCGTGGTGGACAAGGACAAGAGGAACCAGTGCCGCTACTGCAGGCTCAAGAAGTGCTTCCGGGCTGGCATGAAGAAGGAAGGTGAGCCTCGACCCTCCCCCTGCCACTCCACTGTCCCACCTGCACCCGCAAGCTCCCAGCAGCCATTTACAACTGCGGCCACAACTTTATGACTTGGTGACAGGCCCCAGGGTGACTGGCTAACGGCTGAGAGGAGGGAGGGCCTGAAAATCTGACCATAGGGAGGGGCTGGGCTTGGTCTTGAGAAAGATTCCAAGAGATAAGCTCCCACTTTCAGCTACTCAGGTTCCCAGCGCCACCACCCCTGCCTGCCTTTACCAACACAAGGCAGCCGAGTTGGGTGTTTTTTCTTAATATACTATTTCAAACATTAGGAAAAGTGTAGAGAATGGCACTACGAACATCCATGGACCCACCACCCAGACTCAGCAAATGGGAATGGGGCCGGGGGTGGGAGAGTTCTATAGCTGAGCTTTCTCCCCAAGCAGTTTCTTTTTTTTTTTTTTCCGCCCGCGGTACACAGGCCTCTCACTGCTGTGGCCTCTCCCGTTGCGGAGCACAGGCTCCGGACGCACAGGCTCAGCCGCCATGGCCCACGGGCCCAGCCGCTCCGCGGCATGTGGGATCTTCCCGGACCGGGACACGAACCCGTGTCCCCTGCATCGGCAGGCGGACTCTCAACCACTGCGCCATCAGGGAAGCCCCCCGCAAACAGTTTCTTAATCTTCCTTCTTGGGCATCGGGTGACCCAGTGTTCTCCCGTTCTAGGAAAAGGAAACAAGGCCCCAGACTCATCCTGGGTGGAGGAGGATGGGAACGCTGGGGCACAATGTTTATTCGGGTCTCCCTGGCCTCCTGCCACCAGCAGATACCAACCCCCTGGCTGGGCGTTTCCGCAGTTGATAGTTCCTTTCATTCTCATGACAGCCCTGTGTGGCAGTATTATCCTTCCTGCTTTTCATGGACGAGGGAACTGAGGCCCAGGATGGTTCAGCAACTTGCCCAAGGCCCCGCAGCTGGTCAGACAAGCTCCGAGGTTTGAACCCAGAGCTTTGGACCCGAGTTCATTGCTGTTTGGACAATACCTCAGTGCTGCCTACTGAGCCCTCCGGACCCCAGGAATGTTTAAAAGTTTTTCAGCCTAAGCTCAGGAGGCAAACATCTTTTAACCGCTTCTCTGGGTAACTTGAGCTCATTTTCAAATCTGTCTCCTTCTCTGCTCAACTCACTTTTCCCAGACCTGGGACTGGCTCCCAGACCTTCGCTTCCAGCCCGCAGCTGTGGCACAGCAGCCAAAACCCTTGGTCTAGTTCTGTACAAACACACACACCCCACCCCACCCCACCCCGCAGCAGGAGCCTGGGACCCAGGCTTCCCCGGGCAGACTGAGAAGGACGGGAACTTGGCTTTGCTTGTCTCCCCTCCCCGACTCTACCTCTGAGCCCCTGTTTTCTCTTCTCCCTCCCTGGGAAACATCTTCTGGGTCTCATCCCTACAGAGCCCTTAGAGTTCACTAGCCCTGCTGGGAAACCTGGTCCTGTGATCCTCACAAAGGAGTGCGTGGTCTCCAAAGCCCCTTCTGGCTCGCAGCAACACAATTCTCTCATCCAGACCTCAGTTATCCTCAAAGTCGGGGAGGGCCTTTTTCAAAAGGCAGATGCCCCCCTGCTCTCCCCTACCCAGTTATCAATGGGATTGAGCTAGTCTCACCTTGAACTTGAGAACGACTTTGTGGAATGAGAAATGTTATGAATGGGGGACTGCCCTGGCGGTCTAATGGTTAAAACTCCATGCTTCCAGTGCAGGGGTGCAGGTTCGATCCCTGGTCGGGGAACTAAGATCCCACATGCTGCGCAGCGTGGCCAAAAAAAAAAAAAAGAAAGAAAGAAATGTTATGAATGGGAATATGAGGCATGCATGAACAGCTGGAGGCAAGAAAAAGATTGAGAGCTATAGTCTAAGAGCCAGTGATTCTATCAATCACCCCGACAGCCTAAGATTTTAGGTTTGAGAGAATGAATCTTTCATGTTAAAATTCCAGGCCTTGTGACAGGCAGGTGGAGAAAGGTTGGCAGCTCACCTGAGCAGATGGCTACCTTCCTAGGCTGTAGGTAGCCTGGTCCTGCATCTGGATGGTCTTTATAGATGTCTCTTGTTAAATATTCAGAGTCACTTTCACGTGTCACTTCGAGGAAGTTTCTGCCCCATCTGGGCTCCAGTGTTCACATCTATAAAATGACAGGGGTGGATAATGAACCCTTCCAGCTCTGTGAGTCTACCTTTACGCCCACTGATCTACCCGTACAAGTACATACTGCCCACCAGGACATGTGTATTTGTTCCCTGATCCTCCCACTGAGCTGCCACAGAGGCAGCAGGCCCGGATCCTGGCTCCTGGAAGGGGAGGGAGAGCCCCCGGCCATTCTGCCTTAGCTTACGCTTGAGAATAGCCAATGGCTTCTTGGAGAAGGTGGCGTTACTCCAGGAGGATAGGAGAATCAACCGATGGCAAGTGAGTGTGGGCTAGTAAAGGTTGGTGCTTATTTACATGCTTGGGTTAACCAGGAGATCATGACACATGCAGTTGCTTGGTTGCTTTGAGAACAGGCCAGGGTAGCAACGTGTTCCATTGCCACTGTGGTCAAGTTCTGGGAAGTCAGGACATTACTAGCTCTACCTAAGTCTTACAGTCCCAACACCCCTCCTCGGCCTGGTGGGAGGTCAAGAGAGATTCTCGGTGGAAGCCCCAGCGATCAGGAGAGTTGGGACCAGTTTTTATTTCCCTTCCTCGATGGCCTTAGGAAGATCCAGGGATTAAAACTCAAAAGTTGCACCTGAGGACAGGAAGGTATGGGTCGCAAACGTAGCATTTATAGACCAGTCAGTTGTATACGAGGTCATCAGATCTACCCCCTCCCCATTTTACAGATGCAGAAGTTGAGGCCAGAGAGGTGATGTGATTGGGTCGGGGGAAGGCAGGACTAGAGCTCAGGCTCCCCAGAGCTGAGCAGACAACAAGGTCCCTGGGTGAAATCTAGTAGTGATGGCCTTGGGAGGCACCTTCTCGGTCGAGATTCCTGAAACTTCCTCTCGACCTCAAAGTCTTATAAGTTTGGCCAGAGGCTATTCCACGGTGGTCAGAAGTGGGTTCCCTGAAAGAACAAAGACTCTGGGAAGAAATCTGGGGAATCAGTGGGCTCAGCAGCCGGTCTCAGATTTCTTCCTCTAAACCTGCACCTTCCTGGGCCCCCGCTGGTAGCCCCAGGACAAATGTCTGACTCCTGGCGTCAGAAATCCAGCCCAGGACGCAGAGCCAGGGGTGCAGGAGGTGCAAGCTGGCGGTAGGCCAGGGGCCGTCTGAGAGGCCCTTCCTGGGAACCCCAGCCCAGCACTCCCCTACGCCCCGACTCAGGGGTTCTCTCGGAAGACAGGCTGGTCCTCCTCTCCGCCTCTGCCCGGGCCGGTTAATATTCAATAGAAGTTACCTTAGGTCCCCGACCCTGCTAATACTGAGCAAACATGTGGAAAACATCATTCCGTGACTGAGCTCGCGCCGGGCACTGATAACACCGGCCTAACCTTGAGGAGCCCAATCCCCAGCTGCTGACAGCAGCCCTTTTCTTAGGCCGCCACTTGGCGCCCTGGTGGGTGCGGGCTGGTAGTCATGGGAGGGGTGTTGCGGGCGGGGCGGGGCTCAGGCAGGGGAGCGGGGCTGGGAGCTGGCATCCGTCCAGAATGGTGGGTCTGGGGAGAGAAGATTTCTTACCTTGGGACCTCTATCATATCCCACTAAATTCCCGGGCTCCCTGTACACTATCTGACTTTCATTCTCTGATTCCAACAATGTGTGAAATCAGGAGAGAGTTGAATAGCGGGAATGTCAACGTTCCATTGAGAAACGGGGCATAGGATGTGCTCAAGAATCAGAGCTTGTCTCATCCTGCGCCTTTTTTCAGCCGCTCAACAGATATTTATTGAGCACCTACTGTGCGCCAGGCTCTGTTCTACTTGTTGGGGCTACAGCAGCGGACAATAGGGATGATGTTCTGGTTTCTGGAGCTTGTCTTCTCTTAGAGAGACAGAGAGTGAAGAAAGAAACAGAGAGTAAGTACAAAGAAAAAAAATAAGGCTGGAGAAGGGGCTTCCCTGGTGGCGCAGTGGTTGAGAGTCCGCCTGCCGTTGCAGGGGACACGGGTTCGTGCCCCGGTCTGGGAAGATCCCACATGCCGCGGAGCGGCTGGGCCCCTGAGCCATGGCCGCTGAGCCTGTGCGTCCGGAGCCTGTGTTCCGCAACGGGAGAGGCCACAACAGTGAGAGGCCCACGTACCGCAAAAAAATAAAAATAAGGCTGGAGAAAGGGCAGAGCCTGCGGGAGGGATACCACATCAGACAGGATGGTCAGAGCAGGTGTCTCTGAGACGGTGATATTTGCACAAAGACGTGAGTAAATGAAGAAGAAGCAGCTTAGCTGCAGGGGGAAGAGAATTCCAGGCAGTGGGAACAGCCGCGGGAAGGCTTTGAGGGAGAGTGGCCGAGTGAGTCCCAGAACAGCGGGGAGGCAGGTTTGACAGGCAGAGAGAATAAAAGCGAGATGGATGAGACAGGACCATCGCGAGGAATTGTCTCTTTACTCCGGGTATGATGGGGAGGTCCTGGTTTTGAGCAGTGGAGGGATATGACCTGAGTTGGGTTTTAGGGGATCCCTTTGTCTTTCGAGAAGTGCACAGACTTCAGGGGCAAGGCCAGAAGCCAAGTGACCAGTGAGGAGGGTCTGAACTGCCCCAGGGCCCAGCCCGGAGCTGGAGCCAGAGATGGATCTTGCAAAGCTTTCTGATGGAATTTGGAGTGTGAGAAAAAAGGCATATAGTGAGACTCCCAGGCTGGGAGGAAGAATGAACCTGCCTGTTCCTGGAATGGCAAAGACCCCGAGGAGCAGGTTTGGAGGGAAAAGCTTATAGATGGGGAGACCGAGGCCCAGAGAGAGGATGTGACCCCCACCAGCACATGGAGAGTGAGGGATGAATCCCAACAGGAACCCAGGTCTCCTGCCGCCTCGTCCTCCCTCCTTCCAGCTTCAAAAACATTCCACCGTGAGGCCTCCTGGACTCCAAGGGCCAGGCCAGGGCAGCAGAAGGACCACCTTACATCTTAGGCCAGGATGGGGATGCCGGGGGGGTGTGAGGCCCTGGTGGACGGAGGCCCTGGGTCTCTGAGTTCCTGGCAGGGGGCCCCGCAGTCGGTCAGGAGGGAGCCAGAGCTTTCCTGAGCTGCTCCTGAGAGGTTTGTCTAGAGCACATGCACTTCCTGCTGATGGCTGAGGCCACCAGGGCAGGTGGGGCTTCCAGATCCCCTTGTCCAGGCCTTTTGCCTCCACATTCAGGAATCCCTGACCATCTCCGTCACCCAGAGCAATTCATTTTGCTTGTTTTATACACTTTCATCTGGAAAGAAAGGGACCCTTTTTCAAAACAGAGCTTGAAAGCCTGTCGTCTAGACAGATCCCCTCTTCAAAGACCCACCTTCAGCCCTCTGCCAAGTCATCACGACCTTGCATGCCTCCAGTGATGGCTGGGTCACTCCTACAGCCACCCAGCTGTGTGCGGGGCAGTTGTGGTGCTTGGCAAGTTCTCCCACAGCTGGGCCAGGACCCATCTCCCCCCATTCCCACATGCTGATCTGGGCTCTGCTCCCTGGGCGCTCCCCAGCGCCCCCCAACTCCCACCTCCAACCCTGTTTCCTTTGTTCCAGGCCAGCCTTGCAGTCCTTCCCTCTGGGTTCAGCCACCTCCCCTTGCTCCTCAGCCACCCCTCATGTCACGGGAGCCCCCCACCCCCACCTCTCTCTGCCTCCTCACAGCCGTCCAGAACGAACGGGACCGGATCAGCACTCGCAGGTCGAGCTATGAGGACAGCAGCCTGCCCTCCATCAACGCGCTCCTGCAGGCCGAGGTCCTGTCCCAGCAGGTACTGGGGATCCTCCAGGATCCACCCACCTGGGGATCCCTCACCCCAAAGAGGAATCTCAACTCCACCCCTGACCTCCCCAGCCAGGCCCTGGAGCAGCAGATGGGAGGGCCCTCAGCTATCGCAGAAGGGAAACTGAGACCAGGGTTGCTCAGCCGGTTTAGTAGCAAAGACCCACAGCCGGCACTCAGGGGCCCTGTGGGGCCTGCATTCTGCAAGCCAGGCAGTTTTCTCTCTCGCTGAGGGCCTGAGATCAGCTTAGCCCCAAGAGAAAAGAGGAGTGGACAAGTGGACAGAGTAGCAATGGGGCTCAGCCAACCCCTTGCTGTGTGACCTTGGGCAAGTCACAGCACTTCTCTGGGCAGTGGTTTCTCCACTTATCCGATGAGGATGAGGATTTTTGCTCTGCTTCTCCTCTAGGGCTGAGGGGTTCCTCGGGGTTCAAAGGAGCTGGTGGAGGAGGGCGCACGGGGCAGGCAGCAGATAAAGGCCCAGAGAGAGCTTCTTCCCCCATAACTGCCTCCTCAGCATCCTCCCTTTCTGGTTTTCCCTGAGCTTCCTTCAGAGCTGAGAAGGCACCCACAGTCCAGCTGCCCTTTTCCAGACAGGAGAACTCTCCGGGGTGGGGGCTCTGTGCAGGGGACAGAGGATATAAGGAGGGCCTGGCCATCCCCAGCATTTTCCTTCATCTCCCCCAGATCACCTCCCCTGTCTCTGGAATCAATGGTGACATTCGGGCAAAGAAGATCGCCAGCATCGCGGATGTGTGTGAGTCCATGAAAGAGCAGCTGCTGGTGCTTGTCGAGTGGGCCAAGTACATCCCAGCTTTCTGCGAGCTCCCCCTGGACGACCAGGTGAGGGTGAACACGGTCTGCGGGCAGTGCGGGCCCTGGGCAGGTGGGTCCTGCTGGCCCACCTGGGATATAGCCTTGGACTGGTTTGATTTTATTTAACAAACATACACAGTGCTCATGTGCGCCTGGAGCTGTTTAAATCACTTTATAAATATTAGTTCATTTAATCCTTCCAACAACCCTAGGGGATCAGTGCTATTATGACCATCTTATAGGTGAGGAAACTGGGGCACAGAGAGGTTAAGTAACTTACTCAAGATCACACAGCTAGTATCCAACACAGCTGGTATTAGAACAAGCAGACAAGCTTCAAAGTCCAGGCTAGTAGCCACTGCACCACTGCCCCAGGCAGCTCTCCTGGGGAGGATGTTGGTAGGGGCTCAGGGGCAGGGATCAGGAGGTTTGGGCTTGAGCCTTTGCTCTAAGATAGGTTCTCTGTGTGATCCTGGACAAATTACCTTCTCTCTCTGAGCCTCCATTTTCTTATCTGTGAAGTGGGAATTGTAATATCCACTTCAGAAAGCTGTTGGGAGGATTGAGGGACATTGCCATTTTAAAAAAGTTTTTATTGGAGCATGGTTGATTTACAATGTCGTGTTAGTTCGGTGTACAGCAAAGTGAATCAGTTATACATATACATATATGCACTTTTTTTCTTTAGATTCTTTTCCCATATAGACCATTACAGAGTACTGAGTAGAGTTCCCTGTGCTATACAGTAGGTCCTTATTAGTTATCTATTTTATATATAGTAGTGTGTACATGTCCGTCCCAATCTCCCACTTACCATTTGAAAAGCGTGAATCATGTAATGGGGCACCTACACAGTCCCAGGCCACAGCGGACCTCCCTGTCAGTTTCTTCCTTGTATCCCACCAAGATGACTTAACTCAGCATTTTATTTCCCAAAGTACCTCCTTTGGAATACCAAAAAATGTCCCAGGGGAAAAAGGGGGCTGAAGGGGCGGGGGCTGAGGACAGTTGAGTTTCTGAGATGCTGTAAATGGTAACGCCTGCCCAGGGCACCCCTGAGGCCTCTGCAGACACTTTCCCTGTTTGGGAAAGAGGAGCTGGGCTGGGTCACCTTCTCAGCTCCAAGGGAAGCTGAGGGACACCAATGGGTAGTGTTCCAGGTACCGGCTCCTGGTGCATTTGCTTCTCTGTTTTGCACATTTGCACAAAAGATTGGCAACACATGTCGGTCTATTAAAGTTTCTGAGAAGTCTTCAGGCAAGGCAGCTATGGAACTTTGGGAAGCCTAGGGCTTCTCGAAGTCTTCTGATGCCCAGGCTCTCCTGGAGTACATTAGTATCACCTGGGGGACACGCTGTGAAAACCCTGGTTTGGCTGGCCCTCACCCTCATGGGCTAGATCAGACGCCCTCTCACATGGATTCCTCTCTGCTTTGGAAGGGATGACAAGGCAGGGATCTCGGCCGAGCTGCCCCTGCCTTTTTCCCTGCTCCTCATGTTCTGGCCCTGGTCCCCTCTGCTGGAGAGTCTGCATTAATGTTTAATCCCTCCTGTTCCTTCCCAGGGGCTCAACAGGGCAACAAGATCCCCCCCAAGCTAAGCAATTGTTAACCTCGATTTCCCACCCAAACCTTCCTGGCTGGGGCTCAGAGCATTCTCAGAGAGCAGTGATGGGTGGCCAGTAACACAGAATAATCATTAACATCACCACCCCCCTGCCTGCCCACCCCCAGAACAGCCACCATGTTAGGGGGCTAGACCCAGGGCCAGGAGGGTTCCCAGGTCCCCACTCATGGTGTATAAGGAGCTCATCTTGCCCAAGATGGGTGAGGCACACCTGGGAGAACTGGGGGCACTGTCTGTCGACATTGCCCCAGGAACCACCTTCCAAGTTTGTTTGCTTCTTGGTTTGTCTTGGACATCAACCCATTGAAACCTAGAAGGCTGGGTAGCATTGGATAAGGGGACTAAGGCTTGGAGAGAAAGAGCCATGTTCCCAAGGTCACAGAACAAGGCAGCCACAGGGTGTGAATCCAGGTCTTCTGCCTCTTGATTGCAGAGGCACTGGGGTAAGTGACGAAAGTCCTGCATGGCGCCTGGCATATAGGAAGTGCTCAATAATCAGCATCCTTTGGCTTCCTTTTGCCCTGGTCATGGAGAGGGAGCTCTCGCCTCCAAGGCTGTTTGCCGTTTCTCCTCTTTTCCTCTCACCCTCATCAGGCTTAACCATGGGGGAACAGATGAGGTAAGGGCATGGCGGTAGGAGGGGATCGATCTGGAGAGGATGTTAAGTAGTTGGCCCATCCATTCACCTATTCCTTCCTGCTTCATTCAAACAAATATTTATCGAATGCTTACTATGTGCCAGGTATCCTCCATGCCTTAGAACAACTTCACCTCCTTGGAGAGGCCTTTTATGATCTCCTCATTGAATGTAGTTGCTCTTGCCTCATTGCTCTTTATCACATGACCCTCACGTTCCTTTCTTCTTCCCTCCCTCCCTCCATCAATCTATTTTTTCCTTCTCTCTCTCCCTCCCTTCCTCCCTCCCTCCCTCCCTCCCTCCCTCCCTCCCTTCCTTTCTTCTTTCTCCTCCTCCCTCCCTCCTTTGCTTTCCTTTCACCATTGTGTCCCCAAACAAGTGTCTGGCACTTAGTAGGCACTCAACATTTGACGACTACAAGAATGAGCAATCCAATGAATTAATGAATAAAAGCATCTTTGCTTCCTAGTTTAGCCTGCTAAAAAACTTCTAAACTCCCCAACCCAACCTTGCAGATAAGATCCTTGAGGCTACCAGCCTGCTACTGTTTGACCAGCCCCATCCTTTGGTCCTCATGCAAGCACTGAAGCAGGTGGTTCTGAAAGGGCAAGCGATGTCCTCCTGTGCGCTGGCAGGGCTCCCACCTCAGACTTCAGTCTTCTTCCAAGGCCTCCCTGTCCTCTCTGTAGGGAAGGGGTCGGTCAAGCAGATCCCCTGCCAAGGACCAGTGCTCACACCTTTGCCTCGGGAAGCAACATCCATGTCCAGATTCTTATAACGCTTTCTCAGAATCTAGAATCTTCCAGCGTCAAGTGGGTGGATGCCCTGGAGATCTTCTGGAGTAATGATTTCCCAAACACAACGGTGCATCAGAATCAACCAAGGAGCTTGTTAATTTCAGATTCTTGGGCCCACCCCAGACATACAGAATCAGCGTCTTTGGCAGTAGGGCCTAAGAATCTGCGTTTTTACAAAACAGTCTTCATAATCTTTCATAGCTGATCCATGGGTAGGAATTCAGGAAAAAGCTCTAAAACTTTTAGAACTTTTTGGGTTTGTAGACCCTCTTGAGAGTCTGATGAAAGCCTTTAAGTCTCTGCTAAAAAAAAAACACACATACCCAGTTGTTACAGTTTTACCAGCCATGCAGATGAGGCCCAGAGGGGAGCAGCAGCTACCATGGACACAGCAATTCAAGAACAGGCTCAGCATTTGGTCTCCCGGTTCTGAGCACATGTTCTTTGCCCTTCCAGGCAGCTTTATCCGTTATGGGAGGAAGGCAGTTTTCTTTTCTTTTTCTTTCTTTTCTTTTTTTCTTTTTTTGTTTTTTTTTGGCCGCACTGCACGGCATGTGGGATCTTAGTTCCCCGCCCAGGGATTGAACCCATACCCCCTGCAGTGGAAGCAGAGTCTTAACCACTGGACCGCCAGGGAAGTTCCAAGGCAGCAGTTTTCTGATACCCATTTTATAATTCAGGCAGGTATAGGCAAGGAGAGCATTAAGCTGACTTGCCCAGGGTCATTGACTTGGCCGGGAGCAGCCTTCCCAGGGGTGTGGACACCTTCCCAGGGGTATGGACACCGGACGCCATCCCTTCTCTCTTCCAGGTGGCCCTGCTCAGAGCCCATGCTGGCGAGCACCTGCTGCTCGGAGCCACCAAGCGCTCCATGGTGTTCAAGGATGTTCTGCTTCTAGGTGAGGATACTGCCTGCCCAGCCAGGGCTCTGCAGAGGGTGTGCCCAGCACGGAGCACACCCGGGCACGGGAGATTTCCATGGTAGTGTGCAGGAGTGAGGGAGGAAGATCAGGAATGGTCCTGTCCTCAGTATTCTCAACTGGATACCCCACTCAGATGCAAAGAAATGTGGACTCGAAGAACTAAATTCCCCAGCATGCAAGTTAGAGCACAGTCAGGGTTAGCCCTGGAGTAACCTGTGCATTCTGATGTACTTTCTGGAGTAGGAGCAAAAGACATCCAGGAATGGCACAAACCCCCAGCCTATGTCACCTATGCCTTCATAGCATGTTTGTTTATTATTTTAAATGCTTATATAGGGCGCACCATGAGCCCTAGTCTGAGTACTTTACAAATACTAACTCCTTTAATATGACGACCATAGGAGGTAAGCTCTGTAATTTATTCCCATTTTATAGATGGAAAAACTGAGGCACAGAAAATGACTTACCCAAATATATCTGGCTAGTCAGTGGTAGAAGCAGGACTCAACCCAGGCAGTCTAGTTCCAGAAACTGAGCCCTTATCCTTGGTGCTTTTATGCCTCCCAAGTGGCCCTTTAATGTCATCAGTGTTGTGGGTCTGTTGTCATGTTGAAGAATGGAGCTTGGGTGATGTGAAAGGGGTCCTAGGAAGTCAGGCTCCAGGCCCAGTCCAGTGACTGCAAGCAACTCATTCCTTTAATCTGGGCCTCAGCTTCCTCATCTGTAAAATGGGCGTGACAATTCCCACAGGCCCCTCCTCCCATGGGCACCAGCTGCATTATAACTGCCAATGGCAGGGCTTGTCCAAAGCTAGGGGAGAGGGGTACACCCAGGTGGCTTCCCCATCCCCTCTCCTTCCCAACCCATCCAGGCAATGACTACATCGTCCCTCGGCACTGCCCAGAGCTGGCAGAGATGAGCCGTGTGTCCATCCGCATCCTGGATGAGCTGGTGCTGCCCTTTCAGGAGCTGCAGATCGATGACAATGAGTATGCCTGCCTCAAAGCCATCATCTTCTTTGACCCAGGTACAGCCCACACCTCCCACCCTCCCCTGATGCTCCAGACCCTCTGCCAAACTTCTCCTACTGGGTTATGTACCCTGAGTTTACCACCTCATCTCTGTAGTACATCAACCAGGAGAGGCCATTTCTATTAGCTCCATTTAACAGATGAGGAAAATCAAGGCTCAAAGGGCTGAAATGACTTGATAGGGTGCACTGACTCCAGAGGCTTGGTTTTTTTCTTTCCCACTTTACCCTTCTTTCCCTTCCTCCCTGCTTTCTGCTCCTTACCTCCTACCATCCTTCTTTTCTTTCCCTCAAAAAATTTTTTTATCGAAATAATATTTATACACACTTAAAATGGAAGTAGTCTTCCCCACCACACTCTTCCTGTCCAAAGCCTACTCCCCATGGGGGAACCATTTCCAATTCTTTTTACTGTTTCTTCTGACAGTTACCTCTCCAGCTCTAAATAAAATGCTAACCCTTCTGTTCCTTGGTTTATCCATTTTAGAACATATTTTCCCTCTTGTGATAGCTGAGGCTTGCACTTTTCTCTATCACCACTCCCATCTTTTCTCCCCCATCCTCCTAATCTATTTTTCTTGCTATTTCAGTGTCTTTACTGTTTGCCTTTATAACGTCCTGTGCTTGTGCTATTATTTCTTGTCCCGTTACCTGTAGGCAGCATCTCCTAACCTTTCATTAGCAGGATAAAGAGAATGCACCCCACTCTCCCCATTCCATCTGACTTTCCACCTGTACTTTTTTTTTTTTTTTTTGCGGTACGCGGGCCTCTCACTGTTGTGGCCTCTCCCATTGCGGAGCACAGACTCCGGATGCGCAGGCTCAGCGGCCATGGCTCACGGGCCCAGCCGCTCCGCGGCATGTGGGGTCTTCCCGGACCGGGGCACGAACCCGTGTCCCCTGCATCGGCAGGCAGGGAAGCCCCCACCTGCACTTTTATACAACGTTGTTGTAGTTGTGTCTTTGTGCAAAGTGTGATTTCATTTCACAATGTCAGGATGGTTGCCTGGGCTGCAGAAGCCTGCTGGCTTCCTTCCCTCCTTCCATGTGAAGAGGACCTACTGTGTGCCAGACGCTGTTCTTAGCGCCAGGCCCTCCTTGCATGGAGATCGCCTCTAGTAAAAATAGTGACAAAGAGGAAATGAGCACTGTTTATGGAGTGCTCACTAAGGCTCCGTTCTAAGCGCTTCCTGTGGACGTTCTCGCTTTCTTACTTGTGAGGTAGGAATTGTCATGATCACTATTTTGCAGATAAGAAAACTGAGGCACAGGGAGATCGATTAACTTGCCCAAGGTCACACAACCAGGAAATGGCAGAGCTTGGATTTGAACTTCAGACTATCCAGCTCTTAAGCCCACGTTCCTACCTACCACGCGCTATTCCCCGTTTCTCAAGGGGGTAAGATTTCTAGTTCTAGTTTCTTCGAGAGCCTGGCCCAGGCTGCATCCCCTGTGGTGCTTGGTACGGAGCTAGATGGATAGTAACTGCTCAGTAAAAATGTGCAGGATTACTGATGCTGAGTCAGGGTCAGCAACCTGGCTTGGACGGGCAGGTGACCTAGGACAGGGCCGGGCACGTGGGTGGTGCTCAATAAATATTTATTGACTGAATGAAAGAATGCACAAACGTGGCCCAGAAGAGAAAGCCCTGGACTGGAAATGTGGGTGAAGTTCTCTTTCTGCTGCTTACTTTATCCATAAAAGAGGAAATAAAAGAGGAAATAAATGTATTACCTCAATGACGGTTGAGATTAACTATTGGATGACCACTTGAATCACCTTCTTAGTTAAGGATCTAGAATGTATCCATTGATTTTTTTTTCATTCATTCATTCATCCTTCCGTCCATGTACCCATCCTCTCATCTAACTATTCAACAAATATTGACAACACATGGTGTTAAGTGGTGGGTTTAAAAAGACAAAAGAGGGCTTCCCTGGTGGCGCAGTGGTTGGGAGTCCGCCTGCCGATGCAGGGGACGCGGGTTCGTGCCGCGGTCCGGGAGGATCCCACATGCCGCGGAGCGGCTGGGCCCGTGAGCCATGGCCGCTGAGCCTGCGCGTCCGGAGCCTGTGCTAGTGGAAGAGGCAATTACATCCTGTGTGCTCAGTAGTGATGGAAGAGCCACAGAAATTTGGGGACACCATGGACACTGAGAGTGCAGACTTTGGAGGGTGGAATGGAGACAGCTTCCTGAAGGAAGTGTAAACTAAGCTGAGACCCCAAGACGACACAGGCAAGGGAGCAGAGAAGAGGGGAGGCTATTGTAAGGCAGCAGAAGCAGTGTGTGCTGAGGTCTGGATGGTGGGACGCTACCTGGGAGTCAGGAGCCCTAATTCACATCATGGATCTGCCAACAAATGGCTGTGTGGCTTGGGCCAAGTCCTTTCCTTGTTCCGAGCCTCGATTTCCCCATCTTTAAGATGAGACGGTTGCAAGGTACCCTCTTGGGTGTGTTCCTGAAGTCCTGC
This sequence comes from Monodon monoceros, assembly GCF_005190385.1. Classification (NCBI taxonomy): domain Eukaryota; kingdom Metazoa; phylum Chordata; class Mammalia; order Artiodactyla; family Monodontidae; genus Monodon; species Monodon monoceros. The sequence continues at coordinate 15,694,060 of NW_021703769.1, read as the reverse complement.
CCCCCATCTTCCACTTCTTTCTCCCAGTTCTGCATCTTAGGAAATGTGACAGAAACCTTTTTCTGCCTGAGTCCGGGAAGCTACAGCTTGCATTAGCACACTCTGATTCTTGAGGACCGTGAATCCTTGCCCCAGCGCTGCTGGGGACTCCCTATGTGAACCTGGGCCACGAGGTCCCCCTATCAGGGCCTCAGGAGTAAGGGGACATCTGGGTCCCACCTCCCCAGATGCTCCAGATGGCACCCACTGCCTCCCTTGCACAAGCTCTCCCGTTGCAGATGCCAAGGGGCTGAGTGACCCGGGCAAGATCAAGAGGCTGCGTTCCCAGGTGCAGGTGAGCCTGGAGGACTACATCAACGACCGCCAGTACGACTCACGCGGCCGCTTCGGCGAGCTGCTGCTGCTGCTGCCCACCCTACAGAGCATCACCTGGCAGATGATCGAGCAGATCCAGTTCATCAAGCTCTTTGGCATGGCCAAGATCGACAACCTGCTGCAGGAGATGCTGCTGGGAGGTCCGTGTCCGGCCCAGGAAGGGATGAGAGGTGGGCGGGGCTGGGGTGGGCGGGCTCTCCAAGAGACAAGCCTCAGGCAGACCTGAGTTCACCTCTCAGCTCCATCACTTCCTCACTCTGTAGCTTTCAGCAAATCCTTTCACCTACCTGAGCCTCAGTTTCCTCATCAGGAAAATGGGGATAATGGTCTGTTAATTCGGGTGCTGAGAAGCTAGCATGTTCCAGTCACTGTTCTAAGTGCCGGAGTTTCAACAGAGAACAAGATTCTGTCCTCCTGGAGGTTGTGTATGAGTGTGCGTGTGCCTGCCACTGTGTATAAAGGCTCGTGGAAACACATGATTATCAAGTATATAATAAAGAGGGCAACTACAGATTTTGAAATAACCAGGTAATATGATAGAGTATAACTGAAAAGGGGCCTCTTTAGATAGGTTGGCCAAGGGAGACTTCACTGAAGTGGTGACTTTTATGCCACGGACCTGGTGGAAGGAAAGAGAACATTTAAAAGCCAAGAGAGAAACATTCCAAGAGATGTAGTGCAAAAGTGCTCCTGAAGCAGGAGAGGCTTGTGTCTTCAAGAAAGATAAGGTTGTGAGACGGGAGGAGTTACATGAGATAAAGGTAGAGATTGAGCAGAAACCAACTCATAAACATTGTCTTAGAGGCTATGGTCAGAAATTTGCATTGTATTCTCATCACTACTCTTATAAAAAGACTGAAAAATCAGACTAATGTTTTAAACAAACTATCCTGATTGTTGGGTAGAAAGTGAATTTCAGGGGAGCAAAGTGGAGACAGGAGACCCCTGAGAAATGTCACTGTCTCCAATCAGGGGAAGGACAAGGAGGCTAGGACTAAGGCCTGACTGGAAATTGATCAGCATAGATGAACTTGAACATCTATTTGGAGGAAGAACCCACAGGATCTGCTGATTGATCAGATGGGGGCGGTGAGGGGAAGGCGAAGCGTCAGGGATGAAATCTACATGTTTGCTTTGAGGAACGGGGATGGTGGTGGAGTAATTTACTGAGATGGGAAGACTGAGAAAAAACAGCTGGAGGCTGGGGATGGTGGTGGTGGTGAGGGATCCATGTTAGACTTTAGTTAAGCTTGAGATGACTGTTAGATACCCGGGTTGAGTTATCCAGGAGGCAGATGCATGTTTGTTGCTCAAACAAGCCCAAAGGTGAGGATGAGAGGCAGCTTCGTGGTGTCCCAGAAACTAGGTGCCAAAGAAGGAGATAGAGGAAGACTAGCCAGGGGGATAGGAGAAAAGCCAGGGAGAGTCCCAGAATCCAAGAGGAGAGTGTGTTCTGGTGGGGAGAGACATTTAATTGTGTTAAATTCCACAGGAGGGAGAAGGAGGCTCTTGGCGATTGTGTTGAGAGCAGTGTCAGAAGACCGTGGGAAAGGAAACCAGATTTGAGGCAGGGGAGCGGGTATTACAGAGGGAGTGAGTTGGAACGTGGAGAAGTGGAGATAGCAAGAGTACACTCTGCCGTTTGAAAATGTTTTGCTGAGAAGGGGACCCGGGAGATAGCTGAGGATGACTGCAAGGGAGTGATCATAATGATGCACCACGGAATCCTGGCCGAACTAAGAGGAATATGGATGGGTGACAATAGTGAAAAGTGGGGGTCAGTGAAGTGACAGCCTCAATAGGGCTGAAGAAGTTTTGCAGTGATGGTACTAGAGGAAGTGAGCTGGAAAGGTCAGAGGCAGGGTCTAAGTGAAGATGATTGAACTTAAGATTTTGGAGGCGACACAGTTACTGGTGATGGCCAAGGACGAGGTTTCTCAACCTCAGCGGATACTTGGGACTGGACAGTTCTTTGCTGAGGGGGCTCTACTGTACCTTGTTTAACCACATGCTTGTCCTCTACCCAAGATATGCCAGTATCACTCCTTCAGGGGTGACAAATATCCACATATTTTCAAAGGTCCCTTGCGGGACCAAAATCACCCCCAGCTGAGAACCACTGTCATATGGTAACTCATTTCATTCTCACTTTGACCCTGTGAATATGGGGTCATAATGAATCAGGTGTCACTGAGATCCGGGGTCAGGAAGGAGCTTGTGTTCTGTTGCCAGATAAACATGAGTAAGATAATTAATCTCTTCGGGTCCTATAATCTCATCTGTAGAATGGGTTAATAATGATACCCACTGTACAGGATTGTTGTGGGGATTAAATTATGTCAAACATGAAAAGTGCTATAAAGCAGTACCTGGCACATAATAGGTGCTCAATAATTGATAGCTATCACTGAAACAGGTATACTTTAGAGTCCCCTTGCAAGCCCTAAAATTCCATCATTGTCATATTAGTGAACATAGCCTATTACCAAACCTTATATATATGGTACTGTCATTCTCTGACACATTTTTTGAAGCAGTTACTGTGTTCCAGACACTTTGCTAGGACCTCAAAGAGAGAAGAAAAGTACACCTGTAATTGTAATGCTCACAGACAGAAGTGATTGTTCCCAAAAGATGGGTTACAGATAAATGACGATGGGACTTCCAAGGAAGGAGAGGTTTACTTACTACTGGACTGGGGAGAATCAGGAGAGGCTTCCCAAAGGAGGAAATTTGTGAGCTGGAATTTGGACTTAGGGATATTGGGGGAGCGGGGGAAGGGGAGGTAGAAGGCGTCTTTAGTGGAAGTGACACAGGAGCAAAAGCACAGAGCTAGGACAGTACAGGGGACACATCGATGCTATAAGTAGGTCATTTGGGCTTCAGATATAGGGGATGAGGCTTAAAGGTGAGTTGGGACCAAATGGTTGAAGGACTTGCACACCAAGGAGCTTTGAGAGCCATTGATTGAATCCATTATATTAACATGTAATCAATACAGTGCTTGCTGCAATATTTAAATGATCTCACAGCTTCTTTAGATGCTCCTTGTTTCTTTCAAATCACTTTATTCTCTTGGTTTTTGTGTCCTCTCCATACCTTCATGAAGCCTGTGGATAGGAATGGAAGCCCCAGTTTACTAGCCTGGCAATAGGAACCCAATAGGCACTGTCAGTATTGGATGGGCAGGTTGATCGGCCACACTTGAGGAAGATGGTGCCTCAAGGCCCATGGACTTTATCCCAGACGCTTTCATCCTCACTGAGTACCACTTCTACCTGCAGGGTCCTCCAGTGACGCACCTCATGCCCATCACCCCCTGCACCCTCACCTCATGCAGGAACACATGGGCACCAACGTCATTGTTGCCAACACGATGCCTGCTCACCTCAGCAACGGACAGATGTGTGAGTGGCCCCGACCCAGGGGGCAGGCAGGTGGGCAATTGGGCTTTACCCAGGAAGGGGTGAAGTTGGGGCCTAAGAGGGAATCTGGAGAAGGTCGGGTCTAGAAGATGGGAAACGGGATAAAACAGTTCTCTGTGCTCCAGGGTAGGGAATGAGGGGTGAGACATCCATTGTGAAGGCTGTTTATTCAGTGAGGTGAGGGACGGTCTCCACTGAATGAAGCGGGCCTTGGGATAAGGCAATCCAATGGGTGAGGCTGCCCATTGGGTGAGAATTCCATTAGGTGATGTTGTCCACTAGGTAAAATTGGTCATTGAAGTAAGACTGCCCAATTGGGTAAGGCTATCCATTAGACAGTTGGGTGAGACTATTCATTGGATGAGAACCTCCACTGGGCTAGATTGTCCTCTGAGGTGAAATCTCACAAGAGTGAGTTTGTCATCGGGCAAAGTTCTTCAAAGAGTAAGATTATCATTGGGATGAGGTGGCCCACTAAAATGAGGTTGCATTTCACTGAGATTGTTCTTTGGGAAAGCCGGCCATTGAATAAAGTTGGCCAAGTGGGTCATAGTCAAAATTATTTTCTGAACTGGTAATGGGGCTGGGGCCGTTAGTTTCTGTTACTCAGCTGCCTAAAGATCAAAGACATGGTATTTTTTGAGCCAGTTAGCCAGACCCTTGGGTCGCATCTAATGCTGTTCCTTTTCTCCAAGAAAGGATATTCCTGTCACATGTCCCATTGTCCATAGGGAGAGTCAACTTGGGCCCTGGTTTGAGAGCAGCAGCTGAAGTCTCCATATCAAATGGTGGAAGAGATGGGGGCTATGGGGACTTGGGCAAAAGGTTCTGACCACAGAACCTGACCCAGCCACAGCCTTCCAGACCTCATGGAACTTAGACTTGGTGATCTGGGACTCAGAAGGTTTGGGCCGTAGGAGACCTTAGAGAGAATCTAGTCTAATTCTCTCATTTTGTAGTAGAGGAAACTAAGTCTCAGAGAGGGGGACGAACTTTCCCAGGACTCTTCGTTTACTCCCCAAAGGGCTGGCATTCTGAGCAGCCCCTGTCTGTCTCTCTATCCCTCCAGCCACCCCTGAGACTCCACAGCCCTCGCCGCCAGGTGGCTCGGGGTCTGAGCCCTACAAGCTCCTGCCGGGAGCCATCGCCACAATCGTCAAGCCCCCCTCTGCAATCCCACAGCCGACCATCACCAAGCAGGAAGTCATCTAGCAAGTCACTAGGGGGAGGGGGCTCTGCCAGCCCCCCGGCCCCCTCAGAGAGCCCCTGATGGTCACTTGGTCACAGTGAAGAAAGCTGTGACAACAGGGCCAGTCCCAGAGCAGTAATGGAAAGGGCGAGGGCCCTAGAACTTGGGCTATGGGCCACGTCCCACTGCCACCCTTCACCACCCGCTCTGGTGACGGGGCTGTGACTTGGGGAGACCCCAGTTGAAACATCCTCCACTGCCTCGGACAACTTTTCTCCTGCCAACACCACTGCCTTCCCTTCATCCTTCACCCCAACTTCTTCACCCCCAAAGGATTGCTGCCTGGAGACGACACAAGACCTTGCTTAAACATGGCTCCCTCCCCACTCAGATTGGTACTTCGTCCCTAGTACTGCCACATTGTCAGACACAGAGCCCTTCTAGCCTGGGTCAGACGGTGGCACCTTACCCATCCCTCTTCTGCTGTCCTAACCGCCACTGTCACCTTCCTCAGCCATCCTAATATCTCCAAAGCCACCTCTCCAGAGGCTGAGGAAGACTCGCAAACAACTCCCCCAGTCATCCCGGGAGCATTTTAAAAACACTGACTGGAGCTAGGCGCAGTGTAGGAGGTTGTCGAGAAGGGAGACTCCATTTCTCCTCTAACCCCTGGCTCTTTCCTTCTTCAGGGATTTGAGTGGAGCCCTTGAGTCAGAGTGATGATCCCTACAGGCGGCCAAAAATGAGAGAACAGTCCAGGGTGGACACTGCAGCCAGGAGCTGAGGGGAGGGCTGGAGTGGTCAGAGAAGGCAGCAGGGGGTAGACTGTGCACCAGGCCTTTAAGGAAGGGCTGGATTCCAGCTGGTGGAGCAGATGAGACAGGACGTTCCAAAGAAGAGCAAACAGCCTGGGCAAGGCGGGGAGGTAAGAAGGAGGGTGTGGAGGGAGATGATGAAAGACGGGGCGGTCTGGAGCAGAGGGGGCACGCTGGACAGCCTGGGGACTGTGAATGCCAGACCGAGACTTGACGACTTGGGTCCACGGGCTGTGAGTAGCCGGGGAGTGATTTGCAGTGAGCTGAGCTTTCAGGCACTGAAGACCGCAGTCCTACAGAGGTGGGCAGTTTGGGAGGGAGTGGAGACATCAGGTGGGGCCTGATGATGTCATCCAGGTGAGAGAGATGAAGCTGGGGATGGAGAAGACAGATGGGTGAACCTCAGGTCAGAGTGGCAGTAAGGAGGAATTATTCCACAGGGTCTGTCTCAAGTGCTTCCTCCCGGCACTGTCTTAAGGCACTTGACCTGCACCATCTCCCGTCATCCTCTCTCCTACCCAGAGATCGTTAGTGAAGATGAAATTGAGATCTAAGAGGTTAAGCCATGTTTCTGAAACTCAGACAGCTAGTATGTGACCAAGCCAAGACTTGATCCCAGGTCTGCCCGGATCAGGAGCTCTTAACCTCGGTGGCTGAAAATCTTCTCTGAAAAGGCCCTTCTGTCCTCACTGGGATTGAGTGGAGGAACTTCCTGCCCCCTTCAGCAGCCTCAGAAGCCGAAGCGTCATTCTTCCCAGGAGCCCTGCCCACCCCCAGGACTAAGATTGGCCTGAGGCTGCACTAAAGTCCACTTCGGGTCCAGAATCCTGTGTGCTGATAAACAAGGAGAATTCATGGCTCCTGGATCCCTTTTGTCTTCACTCCCCAAGTCTGGGGAAGGGGCATTCAGCGGTGCATTGGGAGATAGACCAATGTGACCTGGCATTCTAGAGGTGGGATGGTTTGGGTGGGAGCAAGGAAGAGGTAAGAAGGATTGGATTTGAGACCTGCTCTGTGGAGCATCACTCAGGGTACCTTCTGGAACCATTAAACCCCGGGATGGAACAGCCAGCACCTCATCCATGCAGAATTTTGGAGGCTTTGGGAAAATTCTGGAAAGTGCCGCTGGCCAGTAGGAATTAAAGAGATGTGTCCTGGGATTGGAGCTGTGCTTAGGGAGGAGAGTGAACAGACTGACGACCTACCCTCCACCCAGGGCTGACCCTTCTGAGTGGATGCAGGCAGCACCCCAGTGCCCCCAGATTTCGCCATTAGTCATTGTTCCTTTTTGTGAAAGAGGCATGACGGGTATTGGGGCAGGTGTCCAAGGGCAATTGCTACGTCTCCAGTGCTATCAGGGTTGGCTTTCCCTCTCCACCAAGCCAAGTCCCCAGTCCCAGGAGAGGTTGTCTCCTGCTTGGGGTGCTCCATGCTTCCTCAGCCACCCCTTATTCCTGGGGCGCTTCCCCAGAAACCCCAGCCAGGGCGCTCAGACTAGTCTGGGGCAAGGTAGGGAAACTGGAATCATTTTTGGTAATTGTCATTCCCCCTCTTTGCCCCTCCACACCCCCCCCCCCGCCCCAATGTTGCCCAGGCCTCTATCTGTCATGGGAGCAAAGCTGAGATAAGAATTTCCCATGGGTGGGGTTGGGTAGCATTGGCTTTTAACAGTAACAATCTTCTGGGCCAGGGGGCTAGTTCTCGGTCCCAAATCAACCTCCCTGGAGGAGAAATCCATTCTACTTTAATAATGTTATTGCAACGCAGGAAACACAAAACAAAGAGAATTTAGTTTTCTGACTCTAAACTGAGGGCACGACACCACATTGGAAGATCTCTTTTTTTTTTCTTCACTACCTGAGTCGTGGTCCTAAAACATAAGATCTAATGGACTAAAAGAGGGTTGGGAGGGCAGGCACGGACCCTGTAATTCCTCCACTGAGCCAATCCCTTCTCTAGGCAGCTCTCAGCAGCTTCGAGAACCCACATGGCTCTCCTGAGGGTGGACAAAGGCGAGCAGACCGTCGGAAATGGACGCTCCTCGATTTCTTGTGATGACCAAGCCAATTACTTTTGCCAAGTCGCTCTGTGATTTGCCTTGATTGTGACGAATTTTGAAATTTACATCGAGCATTTCTGGAAGTGGGCTGTGTCCCACCAGACTGATCAGCATCTTCCAGTGGGTGTGGATGCCATTGGGTCCTGTGCTGTCCCCTGAGCCCCAGTCACTGGCACCCAATGGGGCAAAGAAGCAAAAAAGATTTCTTACTCTTGTGTGTTTTAACAAAAGTTTATAAAAAAAAATAAATGGCGCATATGTTTTCTAAGTCCTTGGATGGGTGTCTTTTCTTCCTTTCAGGTGTTAGAAATAAGAATGAGAATAGTCGGGTAGTTCTTTTTCTTTTTAATTAATCAATTAATTTATTTACTGGCTGCGTTGGGTCTTTGTTGCTGCACGCGGGCTTTCTCTAGCTGCGGCGAGCAGGGGCTACTCTTTGTTGCGGTGCGCGGGCTTCTCATTGCGGTGGCTTCTCTTGTTGCAGAGCACGGGCTCTAGGCGTGCAGGCTTCAGTACTTGTGGCACGCGGGCTCAGTAGTTGTGGCTCACAGGCCCAGTTGCTCTGTGGCATGTGGGATCTCCCCGGACCAGGGCTCGAACCCGTGTCCCCTGCATTGGCAGGTGGATTCCTAACCACTGCGCCACCAGGGAAGCCCCCGATCCCTCCCTCCAGGGGTGTTGTCAGGATGGACTTGAATGAGATCATAGCAGCTACGAGAGCCGCCGTGTATATGAGGTGCACAGAGAGTGCCCACCCCAGGGGACTTTGTGAGTGTGGACTCTTCACCACCCCCTGACTAGTGAGAAGCTAACCATTGAGATTTCCAGCCTCAGAGGCACCCATTCGCTGCCTGCCTGATCGCGGGGGCCACTCCCACCATCCCCTGTGCCTTCCCTCCACTCCCGAGCACCAGGAAATAATCTCTATAATATTGCAACAGAAGCCTCGTCCATGCCGCTGCCAGCATGGACGTGGGGTGGGGGCCAGAGGAGGCTATTGCAGTCCTAGAGTGTGCTTAATAAATCCATATCAAAACCATAAACCTTGGGCTGCCATAAATTCCTCTGGCCTTGGCTCTCCACCTCATCAGCCCTTTGCCCCAGTTAATCTCAGATCTCCGCGTGGGCGGCCAGAGCTGCAAGGCTGCTTTCCAGTTTCACTGCGGAACAACATCAGCTCAGATGACACACAGCACATCCCATTATCCCTATTTCAGAGACCATGAAACTGAGGTTCAGAGAGGTGAGGAAACTTGTCCAAGGCACAAAGCCAGGGAGCAGCTGAGCCAGGACACAAATCCCATGCTTCTTCTACCAACCCATGCGGCCCCCCTGAGAATTGGGAATTCACCTCCCCCCCTACAAAGGTTGCTTCCCCAGCCATGACACCAGAGGCTTTTATCCCTTTATCCCAAATGGAGCCCCCATTGCTCAATAAACGGGAAGGAGAAGTGGGAGGGGCTCTGGGTGACAGGCTGTGTGAGATCCAAAGGAATTTTCATGCAGCGAATGAGCTATCATCACAAATTGATGGGGTCACCCTACTTCCTCTTTTGTGGAACCCAGATCACTTTTTTTTTGTGTGGTACGTGGGCCTCTCACTGTCGTGGCCTCTCCCGTTGCGGAGCACAGGCTCAGAGGCCATGGCTCATGGGCCCAGCTACTCCGCGGCATGTGGGATCTTCCCGGACCGGGGCACGAACCCGTGTCCCCTGCATAGGCAGGCGGACTCTCAACCACTGCGCCACCAGGGAAGCCCCCCCAGATCACTTTTGATCTACATTTCTCGAATCATGTGTCATCTGTAAATTCCAAGGCATGATCTAAGAGACATGATCGCAGGACCCCATGCAGCTCTTTGGTGATGGAGGACATACAGCCACACCCTGTCTCCAAGGCCCACATTTATTGACCTCTTCCTCTCTGCCAGACATTGCTGGACATAATTTAATACCCACGACAACGCCCTGAGTCAGATATTCGTGTTGTATTTTACAAACGAGGAAGGGACTCGTCCAAGGTTCAGAGCTGACCCAAGAGCTGAGGTTCAAACGCCCATTGTCTGACCCCAGGGGCCACCATAATGGGACCAGGGAGGATGCTGATGACTCAGTCACTGTGTGGTGAGCACAGAAGTAGTGCAAACAGTGGAAAGTTCAATTTGACAAATATTGATGGGCGGAGCCCTGGGCCAGAGCATCCTGGGGGTTATGGAGAAGTGGTGCCACAAGGTGCCTCCCTCTTAGAGTTTACAATTTTCCCTCGTAGAGGGGAAAATTACAGTCAGTTGAATATTAAGAGCCAAAGGAGTAAGAGTGACAGCTGGGAGATGGTAGTTTGGTGGGGGGATGACTGCAGTCTGGGAAAGTCTCACTTGCTGGAGGATTCAGAGGCGATGGGACATAGAACAGACAGAAGTGAGTTCAAGGTTGAGAGAGATGGAGCAGCAGTCACGGCAGGCAGCAGGAAGCACAGCCCATGGATGGGAGGGAGGATAGAGACGAGCGTTCCCGGCCAGCGGTCACTGTACATGCCACCTGATCCTCTCTACACCCGAGTACCACTGTGCTTTCCCTTACTTACTATTTTTCTTTAAATCAATTCATAAGCATTCTCCTTCCACTGATCACTGACGTAAGTGGAAAACCAGTATCACTTGCCACGTAAATAGAAGGTGATTGCAAAATTAGAGTGAAAAGAAAACAGTATTTTTAAGGTGGAGCCAGATAGGATTGCCCAGGGAAAGCTCTACACTTTCTTCTTCAAACGGGAAATTGACAAGTACTTAGATGTGAAAGGCATATGTTTCCAATGGAGACTTTCTCCGTAAAGTTTTCAGAAAGAAGGAAGACTTGTAAAGAGACAGGCTTTGGCGACAATGTCACTGAATACCATCTCTGTGTATCCCTAAAATCACTCAGCATGCCACTGAGGTCCTCAACCCACACCTGGAAGCACACCATGGTGGCTGGTCTGGGCTGGGGGTGGGGGGGCCTCAAACAATGGGCAACCGGAATTTCTTTGGGGGAAATAGGAAATCACTGGAGATCGGAGATCAGGGGAAGGCTGTGGCCAGATCTGTGTTTTTAAAGGCTCATTCTGGCAGCTTTGTGGAGGATGGATTGGACAGGGTGCAACTGTAAACAGGGAGACCAGTGAAGATGCTCACGTGCTGGGCCAGGTGAGAGATGGTGAGGCCTGTGCCCGATGGAGGCAGTACAGATGTAGAGGAGGGACCAGTTCAAGAGACATATGTTCATTCATTCACTCACTCAACAAATGTCTATTGGGCGTCCATTATGTGCTGTGCCCTTGTCTAGGCACCAGGGTACACAGGTGAGCAAGACAGAGTCCCTGACTTCCTGAGGTTTACCTCCTAGAGGAAGCACTCAGACAATGTTTGAGGGAATAAATTTAAAAAGGTAATGTGAAATAGTCAAGTGCTGTCAGACTGTAAACGGTCAAGTTCTTTGAAAGTAAAACAAGGGGACTTCCCTGGTGGCGCAGTGGTTAAGAGTCCGCCTGCCAATGCAGGGAACACGGGTTCGAGCCCTGGTCCGGGAAGATCCCACACGCCGCGGAACAACTAAGCCCGTGCGCCACAACGACTGAGCCTGCGCTCTAAAGCCCGCGAGCCACAACTACTGAAGCCCGTGCGCCTAGAGCCCGTGCTCCGGAACAAGAGAAGCCACCGCAATGAGAAGCCCGTGCACCGCAACAAAGAGTAGCCCCTGCTCGCCACAACTAGAGAAAGCCCACGCGCAGCAAAGAAGACCCAACACAGCCAAAAATAAATAAATATTTTTTTAAAAAGAAAAGAAAGAAAGCCAGTAAAGCAAGCTATGGTGCCTGTGGATATGAAATAAAAACAACAAATAGGTTAATTTGAAAGTGTTGAGGATGGAATAACATCAGATCGTGGGGTCAGGGAGGGCCTCCCCGAGGATGTGAGTCTGGGCTGAGCTCAGGAGGTTGAGAAGGGGCCAGCCCTGCAGAGCTCTAGGGGAAAGGCAGGAACCGCAAGTGTAAAAGCCCTGTGGTGGGAGCCAGCTGAGCCTCTTGGAGGCTGAACACAGTGGTCGGTGTGGCTGGAGCAATGTGGGAGGAGATGGAGTCTGGCAGGTGGGCAGGGCCAGGACCGGGGGGGCGGGGCCTTCTAGGCGATGAGAAAGGTCGTAGATTTCATTGTTGGTGCAATGGGAAACTCTTGGAGGTTTTTCAACAGGGAACTGATGTGATCTGATTCATGTTCTAAAGAGGTCACTCTCTGCTGTGTAGAGAAGGGACTCCATGGAACAGAGTGAAAGCAGAAAAGCCCAGAGGTGGTATGTGCAGTAGTTCAGGGGAGAGACCATGGCAGCTTGGACTAGAGTGGTGTGGTAGGCAGAATTTTAAGGTGACCCCAAGACTCCTGCCCCCTGGCCTAGACACATCTTCTCTATATTATTCAATCGGACACAAATCTAGATGCTGCTGTGAAGGGATTCTGCAGATGTAATGAAGGTCCCAAACCGGTGATTTTGTGATGTAGAGATTATCATTGACGGGCCTTCCCTAATCAGTTGAGTCCTTGGGGTGGGGGGCTGGGCTCTTTTTGGCATATAAAATTAGAAGCAGGAGAGGGATTCGACGTGAGGGAGGCTGTCTGTGGCTGGCTTTGAAGATGGAGGTGGCCACATGGCAAGGAATGTGGGTGGTCTCTAGAAGTTGAGAGTGACCCTTCCCAGTGGACAGCCAGCTGGGAAATGGTGACCTCAATCCTGCAACGATGAGGAACTGAATTCAGGCAACAACCCGAATGAGCCTGGAGGTGGCTCTTTCCCCAGAGCCGTCTGGTAGGAATACAGCCCTTGACTTCAGCTGTAAGACCCTGGGCAGAGAACCCCATTACACCATGCCTGGACATCTGACCAGACACTGTGAGATAACAAACGGGCATCTTTTTAAGCCACTGAGTTTGGGGTGATTTGTTACACAGCATTGAAAACTAACACAGGTGGTGGTGGGGAATGGTGATCAGGTTGGGATGTTTTGGAAGCCACACTGCCAAGACCTTGCTAATGGATTGGATGTGTGAAGGAAAGAGGAGAAGTAACCATGGGGCTGGTGGCGCTGATATTGAAATGAGGAAGGCTAGAGCAGCTCTAGATTTGGGTTAGGAAGCAGAGTTCTGTTGGGGATGCCAATTTGAGATGCCAATTAAACATCCAAGGAATTACTGGATACACAAGCCTAGAGCTCAGGGAAAAGTTGAGCTGCAGAGGAAAAGTCCAAGCCACAAGCACAGATCTGATTTAAAAGCCAGATGAAAATACTGCTCAGCAAGAGAAAGCAGTGGACTATTGATCAAGCAAGATGGGTCTCAAATGCATCATTCTGAGTGCAAGAAGCCAGACCCCCGGGACTTCCCTGGCGGTCCAGCGGCTAAGACTCCTCGCTCGCAATGCAGGGGGCCCAGGTTCAATCCCTGGTCAGGGAACTAGATCCCACATGCCGCAACTAAGAGTTCGCATGCCGCAACTAAAAGATCCGGCATGTGGCAACGAAGATCCCTCTTGCCACAAGTAAGACCTGGTAATAATAATAATAATAATAATAATAACAATAATAATAATAATAATAAATAAATAAATAAAATACATAAAATAAATAAATAAATAAAATAAAATAAATTAAAAAATAAATAAAAAAACAATAATAACAATAATAATAATAAATAAATAAATATTAAAAAAAAGAAAAGAAAAGAAAAGAAGCCAGAGCCCCAAAGCTACATGCGATATGACTTCCTCTATAGGATATTCTGGAAAAGGCAACACTCTAGGGACACATGCTGTGGTTGCCAGGGGCTAAGGATGGGGTAGAGGGTTCGAATACAAAGGGGCATAGAGGGGTCTTGGGGTGATGGCAATGTTCTGTATCTTGACGGTGGTAGGGGTTACATCACCATATACATTTGCTAAAACTTGCAGAGCCATAACATGAAAAAGGGTGAGTTTTAGAGTATGGAAATTATACCTTAACTTTTTTTAAATGAAAGGAAAAAAGCCAAATAGTTGCTTGAGCTCATTTCAAAAAGGGGGAGTAAGAAGCGGAGAGCTGTAGGGGAAGGCTTCACTCGGGGTTCCTCCACGATCCTGGTCAGAAAGAGGAACAGGGACCGAGAACAGGAGAGATGGATGTCAAAGGTGAGGGAAAGGGATTCAGGCAACGTTGGTTGTGGGCCTACTATGTGCTAAGGGCGCTGCCACACTCCTTGTCTCGTGTATCTGGCTCAGTGAGCCGGGAGGCAGGTTAAATGAACTGTCCTTGTTTCACAGACGAGAGGAAGTGACTTGCCCTTGGTCCGCACTGACCATCACAATGGTGTGCCCTGCACTCTTATTTGTTTGTTGAATGAATGAATGAACAAATGAATGAACGAATGAATGAATGTCACTGTGCTCCAGGTGCTGAGGTGTCGCCAGCAGGTTCAAACTGAGGATATGAGAACATGGTCTTCTTTGAGAAGTCGGGGCCATAAAACCTGTTCTGTTTCCTGACTTGCGCAATGCCGGCCCCTCCCCCTGCGGCTCTGAAATTGCTCCCCGGCCTTGAGAAGGGCTCCCCGGGCTTATCTCAGGGGGAGAGTGAAACTGTAAAAACCTTTATGGCTTTGAGATCATGTCTGGCAGTGGCAGCGATTGTCGCCATAAACCTGAGCAGCCCTGAGAGGGAGGGCGATGCCTGGGGCCAGGAGAGTCAGGGGACAGTTGAACACTACCCAGGGGCGGCCCCTGCAGAGCCCATCGCACACTTCCCACACTTCACCCCTGCGTAAACCCTAAGAGGCAGCAGTGATTGTGATATTTTAAAAAGATTCTTCAACTCACCTTTTTTTTCCCATTACATTTCTGACGTTAGGATGTGTCTTTAAATCAATCGCAGCCGACAATCACTGTTGGTTAAATCGGGTGGTGGTCAGACCTCGTTGGTTCTGGTCATTATTTCCGGGGGCCTAACTGGTCAACTGCACCCCCTGTGTATTTCCTCACAAATGATTGATTTAAGGACCATCTGAGGGAGGGACGCGAGTCCTGGTTGCTTCCTGAAAACCTTCCGTTGACACCTGATAAGAGCAAGAAAGCGAGAGGGTCAAACCTGCAGAATCAGAGTAAGCAGGTTGGAAGAAAGTCCTGGAGACTGTAGTGGAACATTCTTTCAAGAAACGGTGGGTGACCAAATATTTTAACAGTAACGGAGGACAAGACTGCGTGAAAAAATATGGACGAGGAAGGTTCTGCGTGGAAAGTTATCTAGATGGTCTGGATGCTGACTGGGAAGAAGTTTGAGGAGTTCCTTAACTAATTTATTTCACTTATATTTTCCTTTATATCTATGTGCAAGGGTATTGTATGATTTTAAAGACAAGGTCTAAATACATCTCAGAGCTCTTTAATAAAAATAAAATAAAATAACTTAATTGTCAGTGTGTTTTCTTCCTTAATGGAACACAAAATGTTAGTGCCTCTTACAATTGAAACATCTTAGGTTGGATTCTACCCATTTCATAGATGAGAAAACTAAGGACACAAGAGGGCACGGGGCTAATAAACAGTAGGGCCGGGGTTCTCTCTGATAACAGATCCTGTTGTCTTTCTGATACCCAAAGCTGACTTGTACACAGACACTGATTTCCCATCTCCCTCAAAGATCTTGCCCCCAGGCAAAGTCTGCCATCCCAAGGGTCTCTGGGAGGCAGCAAGCTTCCCTGTTGTTCAAAATTTAAGCAGGAGAGGGCTTGCAGGAAGCCTTTTTCCCAATGGACCTACAGCCCCTATTACCCCTCACCAAGTCAGCAACCCCAGCCTGGCCAAGCCCACCCCAGTCTGGACCATCACACGTCCTTTGGGCTCTAACTAAGACTGTGGTGCATGTGTCCAACACAACCCCACCCTTAATCACCTGTCTTGCCCTGAGCAGACTGGACTCTCACCTTATTTTACAGATGAGGAAACTGAGGCCCAGAGAGGCTGCCTGGTTCTCTCACGGTCACAGGTGAGTCAGTGTCAGGGAAGACTCTGGAATCCAGGGCTCAAAATCCAATGCCCTTTCCAACTTCACAGATTTCCTAGATCCAGAAGAGACAGGCTGGGATGAGAGTGCAGGGACTCCAAGTGGGTCAAAAGAAAGGCCAGAGGGATTGCTGAGTCCTGAACATGTAGTCAGGCAGTAATGCCAAAGTCTTTACCTGCGTCTTCTAAGACCAAGAATTTCTGGGACAGCTGCGCTTACAGGGGAAGCAGAGGCGCTGTCTTATTCAGAGGATGGGGCCAAACTACACTTGTCATCTTTCCCATCCACGTCGGATCCTACCTCTCTCTCTTAAAACCCTCTAATGGCTTCCCATCATTTCTAGAACAAAATTCAATCCCCTCACCAGGGCCCAAGAGCCTATATAAAGTGACTCCTGACCATTTCTCCGAGGTCCTCTCCTACCACTCTGCCCGTTGTTCACTCCATTCCAGCCCCCTTGGCCTCCCCTCTGTTCCTCAACACACCAAAGCTGTTCTCATTTCACAGCCTCACAGCCTTCACCCTGATGTTCCCTTTTTCTGGAACATTCTTTTCCTGGCTCTTCCCATGGCCACTTCCTTTTAACCATTCAGGTCTCTGCTCAAATGTTGCCTCTTAGAGTGGCCTTCCCTGACCAACTTAGCTAAATAGATGAGGCTTTGCCGGCTATATAGTTTCTGCTGCAACTACTTAAATCTGCCGTTATAGCTCAAAGGCAGCCATAAACAATATATAAGTGAATGGCATGGCTGAGTTCCAATAAAACTTTATTTATAAAAGCAGGCAGAAGGAAAAAAAAAAAAAAGCAGGCAGGAGGCCAGATTTGGCCAATGACCATAGTTTGCTGACCCTTGCTCTAAATTATTGTCTTGTTTGATTTTCATCATTGTGCTTACAACTATCTGAAACTATTTTTTTTAATATCGATTTATTATCTTCCCCTACCCTTCCCCCCTAGACTGTCAACTCTAGCCTGCTGTCAGTCTTGTCCCACACTGTTGTAGCAGCCAGGCTCCAAGAAGGCCCCCAGTGAGCCCCACTTCCTGGTATTCACACCATCGTGTCATCCTCTCCCAAACTGGATAAGACTGTCCTGTGTGATCACTAGGATATTGTGGAAATTTAAAAGTGTGACTTTCAAGGCTAGGTTATAAAAGACATTGTGGTTTTCATTTTGCTGTGTTGGATCATTTGCTCTGAGGAAGCCAGCAGCCATGTTGTAAGGACACTCAAGGAGACTCGTGGTGGGGTCCACATGGAGAGGAGCTGAGGCCTCCTGTCAACTGCTAGCCATGTGAATGAGCCATCTTGGAAGTAGACCTTTCAGCCACAGTCAAGTCCTGGCTGACACTTTAACTGCAACCTCATGGGAGACCCTAAGCCAGACCATCCAGCTAAGCCGCTCCTGAAGTCCTATCACACAAAAACTGTGACATAAGAAATGTTTGCTGTTTCAAATTAGGATAATTTGTTATGCATCCATAGATAAAATACAGTTGCCCAGCACAATGTCTGGCACATAGTACGTGCTCAATAAATATTGGTTAATAAATATGTTAGGTGCTCAATAAATATTATAGAAGGACACATTATAGAAATAAATATTTGAAAGGTATAAATGTAATACTACATAAATATACATAAAAATATAAACTGAATAATATGGAAGGGCACAATTGAGACTTTCTTAATCCACTAACAGTCCTTGGACAAGGTACCTATGCAAGAATTCTTCCAATCTTGAGAGCCTAAGCTTCCAGAATTCTCAGTTTCTGTGTTTCTAATACTCTCTAAGTTGATGATTATATGACTCTGAGATTTTAGGTTTCTGTTTCACCAAGTCCATGATTCTATGATTTTGTGATTCTGTGATTCTGACGTATTGTGATTCATTTATCAATACATATTTTTGTTCAGAAACTCTTCTCTGCCAGGCACAATGTCAGGAGCTAGGGGCTCAGTAGAGAAAGGACGAGCCCTGTTTCTGCCCTCCCGTGGCTCATGAGCTGAGGGGGACACAGGCTAGCACATGGGCATATATGACCCACAGTGAGTGTCATGCAGGTAGGCACAGGCACTGTGGGTGGGAGGTCGGGGTGGGGAAGGAGGCACCAACCCAGCCTCCTGGGGACGGGTGTGAGCAGAAATGGCTTCCCAGAGGAGCCAGGAAGAGAGAGAGAGAGCATTCCAACCAGAGGAAGGGGGCACTGGTGTACACTGTGTTCCAAATGAGGGAAACAACAAGTGCAAAGGTCCAGGGGTTAGGGAGAGAGAGACTACGCAGCATATCCAGTAAATTAAACCGAGGTTCGTCTGAGTTGGTGTAGAGTTAGGGGCTGGGGGCATGCCGGAGAGAGGTAAAGTGGCAAGAGACTGTGGCCAGATGACAGAGGACCTAGTAAACCATGTGAAGGAGTTTGAATTTTATCCTGAGGGCAAAGGGGAGCCAATGAAGCATTTTTAAGAGGAAGAGTGACACAGTCTGCTTAGAGAAAAATGCCTCTGGCTGCTGTTGCAGGTTTGGAAAGAGGAGAGACCAAGGAAGAGGCCGAACAAGACCCCAGGTGAGAGAAGAAGAGGCCTGGATGCATGGGAGATGGGCCCAAGAGAGGCATTTCATCTGCGCTGCGGTGAACAGGTGGGGTGTGTGGATTATACTGGTAACCTGTGAATCCAGGACTCCTGGACTTCATGATTCTGAGATTCTCTGATTCTGTGCTCAAAACTCCATAATTCTTCAACACAAAATGCCTGTTGATATCAGTATATGTTTACAGTCCCCAGCCTCACACTGCCCTGCATCTCTCCTTTCTGAGCCTCACTTTTCCTTGTTTGCAAAGTGGGGATCATCAATACCTTCCATGCAGAGTAGCCAGGAGGTGAGAGCTGCCATGTGGTCAGCACCTAAAGCAAGGTGGGTGGTCCATCCATGGTAGGCATCTTTGCCCTAAGTGCTGGACATTCAGACATTGTCAGGAAAGAACCGAGTCTTAAGATGACGAGAGAGATCAGAATGCAGGAGCAGAGGTAAGGAATAGCCCTGTCCTCATCTGCCCCTGGTGACCTGGGTTGCTCTGGTTTCTGGGATTCTAGATGGGCATCTGGTGCCAGGTTTGCTTGTTTGCTTCCAGGTACCAGCAGGTTTACCAGCTGGCCATCGGGATCCCTTTATCTGTAGCTTGATGGCCCTCTCAGCTCTTCCTTCTGGTCTTAAGCTCCCCCAAGGACTGCAGACACCAGCTGGGGGGAGCCAGGCAGGGCCTGGTATTTCTTGGGCAGGTCTGAGCCACGCCAAGTATCACCCAGTTGGTTGGAGCCGACCAGCTTCCAAGCCAGTCCACTCTCAAGGTTACAGTATAGGCATTCTCTTCTTAGACAATGATTCTGTTGGCTCAGACCAGAGCACGTCCTGGGAGACAGAAACCTCACTCATCTCTCCCAAATGACAATACGTGGGCCCGAGAGGGACCCAAGGCTTATGTGTCCTCCTTTTTTACAATTTGCTTCTTGCCAGTGGTTCAGCTTTAATTCCATGTAATCCACAAAACATCAGTTGAACAACACAACTGTGGGCAAACCCCACAGAATGGGCAGACCACTTAGAGACTCACTCCTTTCTTGGAGGAGGAAACGGGAAGCTGAGAGAGATGTGCCTAAAACTACCCGGTGTTTAGTGAAGGGTTGGGCTTAGAGTTCAAGGCCAGAGCTCTCCACCCGTTTCTCTGCACACAGTAGGGGCTCCACAACTTCAGTGAAATTAAGTCAAATTAGGAGTTTAAGTGACACACGTTGTATACATTACCTGCTAGCATGTGCACTGGCTATTTCTAGAAGTGAGAGGAGACTGGAGAGAAAGGTGGCCTCTGGGTGGTGAGTTGGGCAGCTGGGGTCAGGGGTGGGAGGAAGACCTACTTTTAATTTTATGCCCTTTTGTACCTTTCCAATGTTTTAGAACAGAGTCAATCAATCAAACAAACAATCATGATTAAATAAACAATTAAGTGAGCCAGGCTCTTTTGTAACTCCATTCCTATGTACACGCTGTTCCCTCTGGATGAAATACCCTTTCCCAGTTTGCTCTACCTGGAAAACTCCTACGCAAGTTACAAGACTGAACTCAAATGTCCAGTGTCTGAGGCCTGTTGCTGCCTCCCCGTGATGGTTACTCTCCATTCGTCCACCACCTCCACGCACCATCATCCGCCCTGCTCTGTGTCCCAGGAGGCACCCAGGCCTCCTGACTTCTCACTGGATTCCGCCAAAGAGAGGCATCAACCGGAGATTCAAAGGCAGGATGAGGGAGAAGTGGGGGTGTTTATGCCATCCGCCTCCTGCCTGTTTTGCTTTATTCTTGGCAGGGGCTGCATTTCTCCATGGCCTCACTTCCACGGTTCCAGCTATTTCCAGGAGCAGTAACACCATTCCCTCTCTCACCCCTTTAGGTCTGGGGGTGATAACGGCTCCCCACATTTCTAGTCCCTGGGTACCTCACTATTCCTTGAAGATTCCCTTAGCCTGCCCACAGCTCTGTAAATACTCCATCCATTAAATTTGCTTCAGTGAAGCCGATGGTTCTCAACCTGGAGATCTTGCTTCTCAGGGGACATTTGGCAACGTCTGAAGACATTTTTCGTTGTCATGACTGGTACGGGAGTGCTACTGGCACCTAGTGGGTGGAGGCCAGGGAGGCTGCTCAACATTCTACAATGCACAAGGCACCTCCCCTCTCCAACAGAGAATTATTCAGCCCCAAACGTTAATGGTGCTGAAATGGAGAAACCCTGATTTTTTTTTTTTTCTTTTTTTGGCCGCGCCGCACAGCTTGCGGGATCTTAGGACCAGGGATGGAACCCGTGCCCCCAGCAGTGGAAGCACGGAGTCCTAACGCTGGACCGCCAGGGAAGTCCTAGAGAAACCCTTATTTAAACATTTGAGATGCGAGCTGCTCCCTGCCTCGACACTGGCTGTTCATGGCTGGGGGTTCTGGACACCTGCTGCCTTCTCGGTACTGTGGTATGATCTACTCCTTTACGTGCTTGTTGTTGGTTTCCTCTTAATGGCAAAATGATGGAAAGACCCAGTCTTTGCACTCACGTCATCCACAGTACAGTAGGGAGAGACCCTGGTGAGCTGGGTGCCCCACCAGACTTGAGTCTCTGAGGGCAGGGTCTCTGTGTCATTCACCACATAGCCCCAGGAGGAGGAGGTCAGCAGACATTTGCTGACTGAGCCAAGAAATCCTTCAACAATGTTTTAAAACAGGCTGCAGACAACACGGGACTAGACTCAGTGGCTAAACAGGACCCAGAGAACCTGGGTGATTTTCCCTGTGACATAAATTCCAAGGAAACCACTGTTGGGCAAATATATACAGAATGAATGAATAATGAATGAGTGATAGTCTTGGGATAGGAGTGGCTGGGCAGGATAGAAGGCAAGAAGGAAAGAAGGCAAGAAGAAGGTGTCTCGTCTTTCAAATGGGTATCATAGTAGAACCCATCTCTAAGATTATTATTTTTTAAATAAATTTGTTTATTTATTTTTGGCTGTGTTGGGCCTTCATACGGTGCGTGGGCTCCTCACTGCGGTGGCTCCTCTTGTTGCACGGGCTCTAGGCACGCAGGCTTCAGTAGTTGCAGCACGTGGGCTCAGTAGTTGTGGCTTGTGCGCTCTAGAGCGCAGGCTCAGGAGTTGTGACGCACAGGCTTACTTGCTCCGTGGCATGTGGGATCTTCCCGGACCAGGGCTCGAACCCGCGTCCCCTGCATTGGGAGGGGGATTCTTAACCACTGTGCCCCCAGGGAAGTCCCACCCACCTCTAAGATTACTGTGAGAATAAAATTAGTGGAAAGCACAGTGTGTTACCTAGTACCTGGTTAGCACAAAAGGAACAGTATCCATCTGCTACCTGGAGGAAGTGATGGAGGAGAAGCATAAAAGTGGGGGCTGGGGAACAGCTCTGCCAGGAACAGGGGCTGCTTTGCACCCCTGGGCCTCAGTTTCCCCATCTACAAAATGGGCAAAATGTAGGCAAGATTAGTGCTTTGCAGAAACTATATCATAAAGGATACTTTTAGGGGTTCCACAACGTGTGATTCAAATACTGCTTTCAAAATCAAATCTATAATTTAATAAAAGTAAGAAGCCCAGTGTGTTAAGTTACTGACAGTGAGGGATCACTCTCAGGCAAACCGAGGGTGACCAGCTCATCCCATTTCGCCCAGGACTTTTCCAGTTTTAGCAGTGAAAGTCCCATGTCCTAAAAACCCCCTCAGTTTTGGGCAAACTGAGATGATTGGTCACCCTAGCAGGTCAGATGATTAGCCTGCCCACAAAATTTAAAAAACAATAAATAGCTAACATTATGTTGAATATATAGTAATAATGATAATAACTTTTTTTGTGGGGCGGGCCATGCCGTGTGGCATGCAGGATCTTAGCTCCCGGACCAGGGATTGAACCCACGCCCCCTGCAATGGAAACACAGAGTCTTAACCACTGGACTGCCAGGGAAGTCCCAATAATAAATTTTTTGAGCATTCAAATACGCATTCGAAAATTTAAACCAGTGGATACAACTTATATTCTAACTTGAGTTGCCAGATCTATCTGTTGTGGTGTAGACCACAGAATAAAGCACTTTGGGGCCACCTCTGCTGAATTAAAGCTGGAGTGGAAGATGCAAATGTTTATAGGGCCAAACAACTAGGTCCTACTGTATAGCACAGGGAGCTATATTCAGTATCTTGTGATAAACCATAATGTAAAAGAATATGAAAAAGAATATATATACACATATATGTATATATATATATATATATACATATATATATATATATCTAAATCACTTTGCTGTATAGTAGAAATTAACACAACATTGTAAATCAACTATACTTCAACAAAATAAATTTAAAAAATAAATAAAGGCCATGCGTAACTAGTAAAAAGAAAAATGTTAACAGGGCCAAGTGGGCAATATTGGTGAGTGAGGTGGGCCTGTGCAACAGGGGGTGGTGGCAACAACGGCAAAATCAGAATAGAACGCATTGCTGAGAAGGGGCAGCCAGCACTCAGCTCCAGGCCCTGAGACCAGGGGTCCAGCATTGGCAGATCTTCCAAGAAAAGCCAGATGTTGCTGTTTAACAGCAACCAATTCAGTGAAAACAAAACAAAACAAATACTACGTGTGTGAAACAAAACCTATCTGTGAGTCAAACCCAGTCCCTGCCTGCTAACCCCCCAGTGAGCTGCTTTTAAAAAATCACTATTTAAAATTGTGATATATTCATACAATGGAACGCTATACAGCAATGAGAATGAATGAACTCTAGCTATAAAAAATATGGATGAATCTCACAAAAGTAAGCCAGACACAAACAACTACAGCCTATATTCCATGTCTATAAAGTTCAACCACAGACCAAAATAATCTAGGGTGTTAGGAGGCAAGATCATGGTTACTCTTGAGAGGGGTGTGACTGGAAGAGGCACAAGGAGGGCTTCTGGGGACTGGCCGGGGTCCCTGTCTTCATCTGGGTGCCAGAGACATGGTGGTGTGCTCTTTGTGATTACTGAGCTGTCCACTTAGGCTTGGTGTGTTTTTTAAAATGTATGCTGTATATTTTTAATTATATAAAAATGTTGAAACATACCTACACACAGAGTTTTACTGTTTGGAAATACTTCTCTGGATGAAGCAGGACTGTGTTTGGACACAAACGAAATCAAACGTTGGAATAATTGGCTCCGGAGGCTGGTTTCCCTGCAAGAAGCATCTGATGGCTCTTTGTTGGATAAATGAAAAGAACACATTTGTCAGGAATGCCCTGATTTAAAATTGTGTCATTTCATAAAACAGCCTCGTTTTTCTCATTGATCATTTTGTATGCTGATATCTGTGTTGAGGATTCTGTCTGTTTTGTTCATTTCTTTTACCCAAGTTCTTGGGTGCTTGAAATTATAAAATAACTTTCTATACCTTTTATATCAGGCTTTCATGGGAAAAGGGTTTCACGGCTAAGAAAATACGAGAACCTTAAGGGTGAGGTTCTAAAATTCTGCCTATCAGAAGTCTCCAAAGGGCAGGATGGCTATGGGGGTGATTCACGGGCAGGGATGGTGGGAGGAGAGTGCCCATGCAAGGAGTGGGGGGGTGGGGGGGAGGGAAGGCTGCAGCCATTTCTCAAAGGGCGTGTTTCCATTTACAAAGGGCCTTTTTATCCGTTAGTCATCTCTTCAGCAAACACGTCCCAAGAGCCCACTCCGTGCCAGGTTACAAGGGTGCAAATTAATCCAATGATCACAAAGACTGGACTACTAACGGTGGCAAAGCATCATCAGTGCCTATGGCTGGGACCCCCGCTGGTCTCCGCCCGCTTCCCAAACGACCCGAATCGACGCCCCCCCCCACCGGCACCGCTCCTCCAACCTGGTACTGATCTTTACTATCCCAACTCCATAGTCGCCACCTCACTGAACTCCCTGCCCCTCTCAGGGCTCTAAATCAATTCTCCCCAGAGTGTTTTTATAAAGTACAAGTCAGAAGATGGCCACTCCTACCCTACCCCAACTCAAAAGTTATACCCGGGCCACAGAGAGTGACATCCGAATTCCACATTGATTGCCTCTGCTCTCCTCT
Organism: Monodon monoceros; assembly: GCF_005190385.1. Classification (NCBI taxonomy): domain Eukaryota; kingdom Metazoa; phylum Chordata; class Mammalia; order Artiodactyla; family Monodontidae; genus Monodon; species Monodon monoceros. Next base: position 15,669,504 of record NW_021703769.1, on the reverse strand, counting down.
CTCCAGTAACGCTGGTCCAGCTCAGGGCCTTTGCTCTTGCCCTTCCCTCTGCCTGGACTCCCCTTCTCTCATCTCTTCAATTGGCTGCTGATTCTTGCATTTCAGATGTCACCACAAATGTCACCCACTCTCAAGAAGCTGCCAACACAGGGGCCTCTCTGGGGGAGGACTGCAAAACTGGGGATGGGAAGATGGCAGGGAGAAGCGCTTTTGGCTGGGTGACGTTGTGTACTGCTTGAATTTTGTACCGTGTGCATATTCAAATAGATTATTAATTTAAACAGAAGTGTCTCCTTGGAGAGGCCTCTCTGGAAAGTGACCTTTCCCAGTTACTTCCTCTTATGGTGCTCTAATCCTCCTTTATGAAGTGTTTAATATAGTTTGTAATTGCCTTGGTTTTTGTTTTGTTTTGGTTTGATTCTCTTTTTAGTTTATTGTCTATCTTCCCTTCATGAAGACAGGGACTTTGCCTGTCTTCTCTACCACTTAGCACAGTCCTGGCACATAGTAGGTGCTCAATAAATATTTATTGAATAAGTAAAGAAAAGAAGGGAGGGAGAGAAGGAAAGATGTCTGGGATGATAATGGAGAGTTACCCAAGCAAAGCTGGGGCTGGGAGGGTTGGGCTCAGAGGGAACGGTTGGCTGTTTGAGGACCTGAAGAAGGTCAGGCTGATAGGGCTGGAGGTGCGAGAGCCAAGGTGTGAGGCAAGCAAGATAATGTCCGTTTTACAGATGAGGAATCTGAGGCTCAGAGAGGACAAGGGACTTGCCCAAGTCAACCAGGAAGCCAGGGTCTCAATTTAAAATCTAGGGCCCAACTCAAGATCAAATAGAATCTCACAGTGTTTGAGCACTTAAATGTACTAACTTATGAGTTGGGTATTTTTATTATTTCCTCATTTGACTGGTGAAGAAACTGAGGCACAGGGAAGTTGAGTGACTTGCCCTGGTCACACAGCCAAGAAGTAGCCGAGCCTGAAGCCTTTCCCTGGCTCCCGATGGGTCCCAGTTTCCACCTCCCAATTCTCCCAAACTTCTGGCCTCACACAAAGCCCCAGCTCAGCCCCTGAGCGGGTGAGTTCAAACCCTGACCCACTCTAGAGCTTTGGGCAAAGCCAGGAAATTCCCTGACACCCTCCGGGGGCTGTGTTTCCCCCAAATCCAAACCGAAAAAAAGCAAAACTAGCCCTGCTTGCAAGTCTGCTGTGAGAAAAAAGTGATAAAAAATAATTATAGGACTCGTAAGTGATAAAAATAATTGTAGGGCTCCTGGCAAACAGCCTGAGCTGTAGAGATACTGTCTAATGATAGCAGGAATTTATGGCTCTGTGGGCCCAGCCTTTTTGAGGCTGGGGTGATAGGAGTTGGGGTCATGAGTGGGGTCACGGGCAGAAAACTCCCAACAACCCCTTCCTGGGGTGAGGCTTGAGCCCTTCCCCTACCAGCCTGGGCAGTGATTTCTGGGGTTCTTGGACGGCCACGCCCTCCAGCCCATGGGCCCCCATTAGTCATCCATCTGGCTGTGGCTTGTGTCTCTTGCCACTTGCATTTTAAAAAACCTATAAACTATTAGCACTTTATAGTGACGTGGTTCATTCACTAATTCTCGGGGCCCTGGGGGAAGGCAGGGAGCAGATTTTGGAGGTGGAACGAGATCCAGGGGGTACAGTGACCGGCTCCTCCTGTAGCAGGGGACGCTTACTGAGGCCTACTCTGTGCTACAAGCCTTGTCGGAGGAACGTGGTGACTAGACACCGTGACTTGCCCAGGGTCACAGAGTGCCCTGGAGTGGGGGGACAACAGGGCTGGGCTGTGAGTCCCCAACTCCAAAGACTGCAGTCTCCCCATCACAAAAAAGACTGGGAGTGGCTTGTCCCTACAAGCATTCACAGCTAATTCTTAAAGACATCAAAAACCCACTTTAGAACCCTAGTGTATTGTTTGGTTTCATGAAAAACAAAATCTACATAGCATAAAAGCTCAAATAATGCAGAGGAGCACAAAGAAGAAAGTTCAAAACACTGAAGTTTTACTACCCAGAGAAAAAAACACCAGTAGCAGAGTTAGCAGAGCTAAGGGTTCAAGAGCACAGCCTCCGAGGCCAAAGTGTCGTGGTCTGGGTGGCAGCTCCAAGCTACCCAGGCAGCCTTGAGAGTGTTAACTCTCCCCAGCCTCAGTTTCTCCACCTGCACAACTGTTTAAGGCAGCACCTGCCACACAGGGCTGTTAGGAGGGCTAAAGGAAGAAGCTACTTCCAGAGCACCTAGGACAGAACCCACACAGAATAAGGGCTGCTACCTAAGTGATTGTTCAGTGAATCCTCCGTACATAGGAGTTACACCGGCTTGTGGGTTTCAAACCGGATTTTTAAATATACTCAATAAGATATTCTAGGCATCTTTCCATGTGTTTAAGCTCATTTATGTAAGGAAGGCTTTTGTTTTTTGTTTTTGTTTTTTTACAGTAATCAGAACTTTATTTATTTATTGGCTGCACCACGTGGCATGTGGATCTTAGTTCCCCGACCAGGGGTCAACTTGTGCCCTCTGCAGTGGAAGCACAGAGTCCTAACCACTGGACTGCCAGGGAATTCCCTGTAAGGAAGGTTTTTGATTTAAGGGTTGAGCAGCTTACACATTCAAAAGCCCCCTCCTGACGCTAGACCTCCACTAGTGTCTGTTTGTTCTCTGCCTGTATCTACCCCAAGAGCTTTCTGTAGATCCCCAAGGCAATCCTGTGTAGAGGTGTGGAAACTAGGGCTCACGGGCAGCAAATAACTTGCCTGGAGTCACAAAGCTGGGACTTGAACCTCTAACACCTGCACTCCAGAGCAGAGCTCAAGATAGAAAAACAAGCATTGAGAACCGGGGAGGGTTTTGGAGTCAGGTGGACATGATGTTGAATTCCTGCTCTGCCAGTACTAGCTGTGTCACCTCAAGCCAGTCCCTTAACCTCCTCAAGCATCAGTTTTCTCATCTGTAAAATGGGGCTGCTGAGCCCATCACACACTGTTGCCATAGAGATTGCTACTATCTGGCTAATAGCTGTTGTTTCTGGAACAGTAATGCCTGTGGGGCTCCACGCTAAGTGCCTTTCAGACATTATTTCAAGTAACTAATGAGAAGCCCAGGTAAAGCGCATAGCAGGGAAACAGCAACTTGAGCACCCAAAGAATGTATATTTTATAATGGCAGGGGCTTTGGCTGTTTTGCTCATTGTGCCACTTGAAGGCCTTAAACAGTGCCCGGTGCATAGCAGGTGCCCAAAAAAAAAAAAATGTTGAGTGAATGACTTTAATTTAGCCAATATTGATGACAAAAGGGCTCCACGACTTACCAGATATGTGACTTTCAGCAAGTCTCTTAATGCCTCTGAACTTCAGTTTTGTCCTAGGTCTAATGGGTACCGTGACACTGGCAACATTCATCAGGCCTTAACTCTGTACCGAGCCCTATTCTAAGAGACGTATATGTAATATCTCCCTTAAACCTTACAACAACCTCCAGGGTACTATTGTTAGCCCACATTAAAGTCAAACCAGCGGAAGCACAGAGAGATTAAGTCACTTGGCTAAGGTCTCACAAGTAGGAAGAGGTGGAGCTAGGATTCAAGTCCCTTAGGCACCTTATGCCAGAGTGCACTGCTTAGCACTATCTAGGCTGCCTTTCTAAGAGTGACCTTCCCTTCCCCTCAACAGTACAAAGAATAAATATATTGTGATATAGTCATGGAATGGAATACTACACAGCGATGAAAAAAGAGTAAGTTACCAATAACCAAAACAATGTGGGTGAATCTCACAACTATGTTAAAAGGAACCAGGCACAGAAGACTACTAGGAAAAAAAAAAAGACTACTAGAGTAGCCTGATAACATATAGGATGTTCAGTTAAATTTGAATTTCAGATAAAGATTTTTTTTTAGCATAAATATGTCCCACAGCAAATTCAAATTTAACTGATGTCCTGGATTTTTATGCGTTAGACCTCGCAACGCAAAACATTGCATATGTATGATATGATTTACCCGAAGTTCAAAAACAAGCAAAATGAATAAATGGTGATAGAAGTCAGGATAGCGGTTGCCTTGGGTGAGAGTGGGGGTGAATGGAAAGGGTGTTAGAAAATTTTTATATCTTGATGTGTGTGTGGGTTACCTGTGTGTGTACGCTTTCAACAATTTATCAAGCTGTACACTAAGTTTGTACAGTTTAGAAAAGTTGTGAATTGTGACTCCATAAAAATATTTTTTAAATTCTAAAGAGCAATACACCCTATCTTTAAAATCTTTGGTAATAGTATCTAACTGATGGAGTGCTTGGAAGTATAAAATGAGATAAAGTTTGTGAGTCTCTTAGCACATTTTAAGAGCTCGTAGTAAGAACTCAGTAAACAGAAGCTACTATTAAATGTAACAGCTGCATTATTATCACCCCCTTCTGTAATTTTCTCTATTGTAGATTGGTTGGAGCGCCCTCAAGTGTCTATACGTTGTCATAGCACCTCAGTTCCTGCAAAGAACAACCTTTATCCAAGCTTGGAGTCTCAATTCCAAAGGGCAATGCTTTGCTTTTCTTTTGTTCCAGGACCACATAAGGAAGTACCAGAATCCACAGGAGACCAATGTGTCCCAAGTCCAACTCCAGCTCTGCCCACAATAGCCCCCTGAACTGCATCAGAAGGAGGGCAGAAGGGAATGCACAGGCTTGTCTCTCTGACTCATTGTCAAAGCGCGATGACAAACATCATCTTGTTTTACAGGAACTCACGTGATAACATTTGAAAGTAGCATTGGGCAAGCTACAGAAATGCTTTCACATTAATAATCACAGCTAGCTAGGAGCAAGATGGAGGGGATATGTGTATACATATAGCTGATTCACTTTGTTATACAGCAGAAACTAACACAACTTTTTTTTGTCCTGTTTTGCTTTGGGTCTTTGTTGCTTCGCACGGGCTTTCTCTAGTTACGAGCGGAGGCTACTCTTTGTTGTGGTGCGTGGGCTCCTCATCATGGTGGCTTCTCTTGTTGTGGAGCACGGGCTCTAGGCACGTGGGATTCAGTAGTTGTGGCTCGTGGGCTCTAGAGCACAGGCTCAGGAGTTGTGGCACATAGGCTTAGTCGCTCTGCGGCATGTGGGATCTTCCCAGACCAGGGCTCGAACCAGTGTCCCCTGCATTGGCAGGAGGATTCTTAACCACTGCGCCACCAGGAAAGCCCAGAAATTAACACAACATTGTAAAGCAATTATACTCTAATAAAGATGTTAAAGAATAATAATAATAATCACAGCTAGCTTTCAGTGGGCCCTTCACGTGTGCAGGCACTGTGCTAAGAGATATATGTCCATTTTTCCCCTTTAATCTTTAAAATGACCTGTGAGGCATATATTGTTGTATAGCCTGCTTTTTTCCTCTCAAGAGAATGCTTTGGGCATCTTTCCATGTCGATAAATATAGCCGGGGCGGTAAGTACTTGATTCAAAGCCTGAGAAACTTCAACAGTCAGCAGCCACTGCCCAGGTGAAGATCAATAATAGTTAACATTTATTGAGTGCTTTACTACACACCTGGCCCTAGGCTAATTGTTTAACAGGAACTCTCTCTCACTTGATCCTTGAGGCAATCTTGAAGTAGCTTCTATTATTATTCAGATGAGGAAGCTGAAGGTCAAAGAGGTAAGGAATTATCCAAGGTCAGACAGTGGGTATAAATGGCTGAGCTGGGATTCAAACCCCGGTCCATCTGATTCTGGCGCAGGGCTCTCAACCAGGAGGCTAATATGGGGGAGGACACAAGGGAAGTTTCCCACGTGGAGAAAGGAGCCACTGACAAATCCTGAAGGCAGGTAAGAGGGCAGTGTGGGCTGAGGCCACAGGGGATGTGGTTTCCAAAAGGCCACAGTTCTCCTTAGAGGGCACAGGAAGGCTTCCTGGAGGTGATACCATTTGGACTGGTTCTATGTCTCCAGCCCAGAAAGGAGGACTTTTACTGGCTTATCAGCTCAAGTGATTTCACATCAGACACACATGGGTTCAAATCCTAATTGTGTCACTCTCTAGATTTTTTTTTAAACAGCATTATTGAAGTATAATTGATATACAATAAATGACACCTATTTAAATTGTGTAATTTGATGAATTTTGATATCTGCACATACTCATGAACTCATCCACCACAATTAAGATGATGAACATTTCCATCACCCCAAAATTTTCTCCTAAGGCCCCTTTATAAGCCGTCCCCTCCTCATTGCATCCCCATTCACAGGCAACCATGGTCACCATAGATTACTTTCTTTCACTATAGATTACTTTAAATTTTCTGGAATTTTATAGAAATGACATCATACAGTTCGTACTTTTTTGTCTGGCTTTTTTCATTCTATTTTGAGATTCATCCATATTGCTCACATAGCAATAGTTTGTTCTTTTTTATTGCTAAATTATATATATATATACATATATATTCTGTGATATATATATATATGTATATATATATAGTAATACATATATCACAGTTTGTTTATCTCATTCCCCTGTGGATGGACATTTTTTCCCCAGTATTTTGGGCTATTATAAAAGAAGCTGCTAAGAACATTCAGGTACGCGTCTTTGAGTACACAAACATTTTCATTACTCTTGGGTAAACACCTAGGAGTATGATTGCTGGGTCATATAAGTGTATGTTTAACTTTTTAAGAAACTGCTGCAAACTATTTTCCAGTGCAAGATAGTACAACAAAGTAGCTGTGCTACTTGCATTTCCACCAGCAGTGTATGAGAGTTCTAGTTGCTACAGTTAGTCTTTTCAATTTTAGCCATTCTAGATGCACTAGTTTTTTTTTTTTTAATCTGTGGACCCCATAAACAGTTTCTTAAGACTTCCTGAGCCTCTGTTTTCTCATGTATAAAATGGAGATAATCACGTCAGCTTTGAAAGGTAGCGAAGGTACAGTGAACTAGGACATATGGAGACTAGGACACAGTAAGTGCTTCATTAAAGGTGGCTATTTTATTACAACTGAACCCCAGCCATCCCACGGTCTGGCGACTTATCCCAGGACACAGCATCCTCAACTAGATGGTAAAGGCTGCCTCCTTTGCATGGGGTCAGTGCTGCTAGCCTGGAGGAATAATAATAGAGACATTGACGGTGCCAGGCACTGTGCTTGGTGCTTGTGTATGTTCGATCCTTTTAAAGCTGTGTGAGGTGGTGGTTCTTTTTTTCCATTTTACAGATGAGGAAAACTAAGGTGTAGTAACCAGACATTGGCCAAGGGCACACAGCAGTTAAGTGATTGTGCTGGGTTTTGAACCTAGGTCAGTCCGATCTGGGGTCCAGACATCTTGCTAATGGAGGACTGGCTCAGAACTAGTAAGATGGCCCTATCACAAAAGCACGCACTGGACTTCCCTGGTGGTCCAGTGGTTAAGACTCCGTGCTTCCACTTCCGGGGGCACGGGTTGATATCTGGTTGGGGAGCTAAGATCCTGCATGCCGCAGCGAGGCAAGAAAAAGCATGTCCTGAGGCTCCGGCTGTCTTCAGGCAGATTCCCTGGAAGTGGAGCCTGAGGCAGGGTTGGGTACTTTGGTTTATTAAGGAGGGAACCTATAAGGGAGGGAGGGAAGCGGAAAGGGAGGGAACGGGGCAGGGATGTGGTCTCAGGTGAAGTCTTGCGAGGGGGCTGGTCTTTCGTTCCTGTCCCTCGGTCCCAGCTGGTCATTGGCTGTGAGTTACCCTGTGGTTGAGGTGACTCCTGACACAGTTCTCAGGAGAAGAAGAAACAGTAGGCCATTAGAAGCCAACAACTGAAGCATCTGGGGGGGATGGGCGTGCTGGCCCCATAAAGGACCCAAGAGGTTCCCAGAAGCACTCACACTTCTTGCCTGCCTAATGAACCAAGCTCTAGGGCATTCTGTAACATTCACTTCTCAGGCTTGTTGTGGATAATTCTCCATCTTGCTGCGACCAGTATGTTGAACAAACCTTACCTGTGGCGTGATCAAAACACACTTTTATTTTTGCCTTCCAATGTCCCTTTTAAAATGTATTCAGTGGAGAGACTTTTCCTCACCACTGGGTGAAAACCCATCCCCATTACTTTTCTGCTCACTCTCTAGAAACAGACAGTGCTATGGTCACTTTAGGTCACAAACACAATGTCAATTTAGCAATCAGAATGTCCAGTCAAGCTACTAATCAAAACTCCCAGCCTGATTTGGGTTTAGACCTTCTCCCCTGGCCCCGCCCCGTACTGCTTCAGGCTGGCAGCCCCACTGCTGCCCTGGAGACGGTAGCGGGGGTAGCGCCTCTCCTTTTCCTCCCCTCTCCCACACATGGGGCCAAGGGGGCTGGGTAGAGACAGGGAAAGGAGAGGAGGGTCTCACTTGACCTGCCGCCATCCTGGCTGGCTCTGAGCTCCCTGTGCCCAGCAGACATTTAAAGCTGCCCCTTTCTGTCATGGGACGCTGTTGCGGGCTCATGGAAATGGCCATTGTGCCAGCCCTTCTTGACCTTGATGGATGCAAGGGGGGTCTCTTCCTGGGAGTCCCTAGCAACTCCTTCCTCAGCCCATAGGCATCTAACATCGAATTCTAGCTTCTTGCTGAAGGTCCTATGGGGCAGGGCCCAAGATGGCCCCTTATATGTGCTCTCTGCCCATGCCGGTCCATGGGAAATACTCAAGCGGACTTTGCCCTGAAGCACGTGGGCGTGTGGCCTGACCTCAGCACACCCACACTCTCTGGCTTCTTCACCAGTGCAGCTGGGCAGCCCATTTCTCTCAGCCTCTAGATGTCTCTGCTCACATCGGACCACAAGGCCCCCACAGGGGTCACATGTTAGCCTCTCCACATAGTCACCTCCTCCAGAAGAGCACCCATTACCCCATTCTACCCTTCCCAAAAGATGGCCCCCAAACAAGTCCGTGCTCCTCTTCCCATCATAGGAAAATGTGGGTGAAAGTGGAAGTAATCATACATACAGGGGTTTTTGTTTGTTTTTGCGGTACGCGGGCCTCTCACTGCTGTGGCTTCTCCCGTTGCGGAGCACAGGCTCCGGACACGCAGGCTCAGCGGCCATGGCTCACGGGCCCAGCCGCTCCGCGGCATGTGGGATCTTCCCAGACCGGGGCACGAGCCCGCGTCCCCTGCATCGGCAGGCGGACTCTCAACCACTGCGCCACCAGGGAAGCCCCCCATACAGGGGTTTTGAGTGACCGTGGCCCAATTTTATCAGTTGTGAACTTTGGACTGTGCTCTTGAAAAGTGATCACTAGCTGTCAGGGCAGAACCTTCTAGAAACATTGTACAAGTCACATCCACCTCCCTGAGCCTCAGCTTTCTCATATCTTCGTGGAGGTGACAATACCTACCTAACTGGCCTGTTGTGAAGGCTGAGTGATGTCGTGACTCTCCAAAGCGCTGCCGGATCTGACTCTGGGTCCACAGTCGCGGACCAGCAACTCCATCTTCGAGTGACTGTTTCTATGTGATTTTGCCTCCCTGGGTCTCAGTTTTCTCACCTGTCAAGTGTTACTTGTGAGAGCCCCTATCCAATAGAATCTTTGCAAGGTTAGTTGGGTGAATACTTATGAAGCGCTTAGCACAGTGCCTGGTATTTGGTAAGAACTTGGTCCTTCTGGGTGTAAATAATACAGTGAGGCTGAGCCGGGCAGGCTCTTCGGGTGGTACTGGTGGGGCAGGGGGTGTGATGTCTCCACTCCTCCTGGTCCCCTCACCATTCCAGGCCCTGTTTGGGAAGTGCTTCAGCCCGGTTGCCTATGCCTCCAAGCAGTCATGCTGACTCAGGTTAGAAAATCAATGTGTGACCAGAAAAACACAGCTGGGCTCTCACCTCTTCTGGGAAATCCACACAGCCAGCCCACGGCACGTCTTTATTTCAAGTCAGAGAGGTGACCAGCTCTATTCTGGGTCCTGATTCCGAGGCTCTTATGAGCAAAATGCTTGGCGCTCAGAGAAACAGAAGTCTCTGGCTCACGGGGCCCACAGATCATGAGCTTCGCACGACTCCCTGATGGGGTCAGGCATATCTGGCACCCGCCAAGCCCCTGACTTCTCCCAGCCCCGGTCTGGATAATTCTCAAGCCAAGTCAGGCACTGGACGGCTGGTTGGGCAACCCATGACCTCAGACTGGGTCAGATCCAACTGGTGAGCATCCGGTTAAGAGCAGGGAACATTTCGTCCTTCAGATTGACAGGGCCAAAGAGTATGAACCCTCCCCAACCATGATTCAAACCCATGACATGGCCATTTACTTTGGGCAAGTTCCTTCACGCCTCTGAGTTCTCATCTGTCAAATGCAGGCTAACGAGCATCTGCACCTTCTAGAACTGTTGTGAGATTCAGGTAATGAGTGTCAAGGGAAGCCCACAGACATTGGCAGGCACTTGATAAGGGGGGTGGAGGGTTATTATCACAAACGGGGGCACTGGGCACCTATAGAAAATAGTAAGAGCCACTGGGGAGCCAGACTGCCTGGGTTCAAAACCAGGCTACTCTCACCTTCTGTGTGGCCACGGAAAACCTTTCTGAGTCTCAGTTTTCATCTCTGTAAAATGGGAATAATAATAATAGGGTTATGAGGAGTCAGTTAGATTAGATATACTGGGAACAGTGCCTGGCACATAATAATCACTTAATAAGCATTAACTACTTTTGATTAGTCACACAAGTTAGTCATGGCACTGAAATCACACCGGTAAGGGTGTTTGACAGGATTAACAGGGACCGGAACTCATATTTAGTGAGTACCTACTATGTAGCTGGTGCTCCCAGAAGCCATATATTCATAGATGTGTATATGTACACACATCCACAAACACACAGTGAGGTAGGTGCTTATGTTTTCATTTTTTAAAACCTTTATATTGTAAAACAAACTACAGATGCAGAAAATCATACAAATTAAAATTGTGGCTTAGTGAGTTATCTCAAGGGAGACACCCTTGTACTTACCACCCCGTCACAACATAGAACTTTGCAGCCACCCCAGAGGCGCTTCCATGTACCCCATCCCAGTCATAGCCCCTCCCCACAAAAGTAACCACTTACCTGACTTTTATAGTAATTTTATCCTTGCATTTAAAAAAATATTTATTTATTTTTGGCTGCGTTGGGTCTTCGTCGCTTTCGCTAGTTGCCGTAGGCGGGGGCTACTCTTCCTTGTGGTGTGTGGGCTTCTCATTGCCGTGGCTTCTCTTGTTGCGGAGCATGGGCTCTAGGCGTGCGGGCTTCAGTAGTTGTGGCTCGCAGGCTGTAGGGCACAGGCTCAGTAGTTGTGGTGCACGGGCTTAGCTGCTCCGCGGTATGTGGGATCTTCCCGGACCAGGGCTCGAACCCGGTCTCCTACAGTGGCAGGCAGATTCCTAGCCACTGTGCCACCAGGGAAGCCCCTGCCCTTGCGTCTCTAAGTGGTTTAATCATCCAAGTGTGCGTCCCTAGACATTAAAGTTTCGTTTTGCCCATTTAAAAAAAATGTGATATGTTTCTAGGCCTCTTTTAATCCAAAGTTTCTGTCTATATCTCTTTCTTTCCCTTGCAGTTTATCTGTTGAAGAACTCAGGCTGATTGACCTGGAGAGTTTCTCAAAGTCTGGATTTTGTCAATTGCATCCTCATACTACAGCTCAGTGTGGCCCTTTGACCTCTTCATTTCCTGCAAATTAGCAGCTGGATCAGACCTAGGTTCCATCCTGTTGGCATGATTTCAGGCAGTTCTGTGTTCTTTTATGGAGAAGCACATAGATGGCTGGGGTTTTGCTCTTTTCTTGATGTTAGCTGCTATTGTGTACAATGGCTAAGATATCTTAATACATTGCAGGTTGCAAAATGACAATATTGCATCATTTTTTTCCCTGTATTAGTGGTAATAAATTCATAAGAAGATGCTTTTCTTTATCTATGACTTGTTTACCCAGTGGTAGAGTTCGCAGAGGAAAAGCAATGCCATCCTCAGAAGGTAAGCAATTAGCGTTTTTGCCAAATATTATTATGAACTCAGGGACTGAAACATACTTGATGAGTTTCAGTCGATTGCAGTTATTGTCTTTGTTGCACCTGAAATTGTCCCATCTTCAGGTTGGTTTCTGAGTCCTTTGGATGTGACCCTAGGGCCTTTGATAGCTTCCTTGTTGTCTGATATGACAAGATATTCCAGGCTTATCTTGTATATTTCCTGCTGCTGACCTAGAATCAGCAGTTTCTCCGGGATGTCCTTTTATTTTTTTAGATAGAAAATGGCATTTCAAGACTAGAATCTGAGTGGTAGGTACTACTAGAATAGTCATTGCTTCTACGCCTTTCTAGTGGATAGAACTAGGTATTTTATATCTATAAATATTTATATATAAATATATACGTATATAAAATATACTTACATATATATGTATACAAATATACATATATTATATATGTATACACATATAAAAATATGTATATATGTATACATACATACGTATATTTTATGTATGTATATATATTTATATGTATGTGTGTATATACATACATAGTATGCATTTCTTTTTTTAAAAAAGGCACCTCTTGAACTCATACTGGTTTTTCCAATGCAAATACAGCATTACAGGGCTTTTAATTAACCTCTTCTATATTACATCTGTATGTCCTTTCCCTCCACACTTAGAATATTTGATTTTCAAGGACACAGGAGATGATAAAATTGGAAGATTCTATAATTACTGATTTGCTTTAGCCCACTTTACACATACAACAGTCTTAGAATAACTATAGTAAAACTACCACTGTCAATTAGAATATTGAAAATGGATACAAAAAATTTTGATACACTGTTCCCATTCTCCACCACTCTGAGGGACTGTACTACAGTTACATTGTTAGAGCATATAGGCATTACATGCTTTATTGTCTCTCTTTTCACCATCATTTAGCTTTAGTTCTACCAGTAGATATATACTGAATGCTTAACCATTCTTGAAGCTCACTCCCTAGTAGACTCTTCAGAAAGGGCTCATGGAGAAAGTACTCCCTGAGTGCTTTCAGGTTGATAATAGTTCTTTACAGAAAGTCAGTTTTGCTGGATATACAATCTTTGGCTCATACTTTCTTTCTTTGAGTATCTTGAACATATTTACACCATTTGTTTCTGGCAGAAAGCACTGCTGACGAAGGGTCTGATTATAACCTCATAATAAAATCTTTTTGTCTAGATGCCCAAGATGCCTAAAGAATTTTTCTTGGTTACATGGCAGTGACTGCAGCAAAACGAGAGCCTCGGAGACGCTGCTGCCGCCAGCACAGCCGGAGACCTGAGCCAACACTGGGGGCTGTCCATGGGCCCCACACTCCCTCGATGAGTCGGGGAAGTCCCATTGTATCAGAGTAAGATGGACGTTAGCTCTGATTGTGATTGTGGTGAGCTGGAGCCACCTGATCACTAACAAAAGACATCTGTTAACCAACAGCCACCAGGGCTTCCTGTTGAAATATACAGCAACAAAGGAAGAAAAGAAGCAAAAGGGAAACAGTGCTTACCAGCACCTTAGAATGATGCTGGCTGCTCAGGACCAGTCCAACACTGAATGTATCTGCCCTGTGAGGAGAATGTTCATAGAAGCCTGTTGTGTGCGTATTTATTCACATTTTTGTTAAATGTTAAATCCTTCAGCACAGTAAATCTGAGTGCATAGTACGTCATTTCGTTCCTTTTGAGTTTCTTGAGTGTTTTCTTTAAATGTCTGCAGAGTTGCTGCCCCTTTCTTGAACTATGAGTACTGCAATCTTTTTCATTCTCATTATGAGTAGAGCTATTGGAGCTTTAAATCTAAGGGGAACTCAACGGGCCTGGTTGGCATATGCAATGAAGCCATCTTGCTGTGGAAGCAAAATTAATTTTTTTCTACCTTTTGGAAAGATCTTTCCTTTTGATGCCACTTTTCTTCCTTATTTACACAGGTTCAACAATTCAGAAGGAAAAGGCAATAGTAAGGGTTTCAAAATGGCAGAGAAATTTGAAAGTCTCATGAACATTCATGGTTTTGATCTGGGCTCTAGGTATACGGACTTAAAACCATTGGGTTGTGGAGGCAATGGCTTGTTTTTTTCTGCTGTAGACAATGACTGTGACAAAAGAGTAGCCATCAAGAAAATTGTCCTCACTGATCCCCAGAGTGTCAAACATGCTCTATGTGAAATCAAAATTATTAGAAGACTGGACCATGATAACATTGTGAAGGTGTTTGAAATTCTTGGTCCTAGTGGAAGCCAGTTAACAGATGTTGTGGGGTCTTACCAAACTGAACAGTGTTTACATTGTTCAGGAGTACATGGAGACAGACTTGGCTAATGTGCTGGAGCAGGGCCCGTTACTGGAAGAGCATGCCAGGCTTTTCATGTATCAGCTGCGACGTGGGCTCAAATATATTCACTCAGCAAACGTACTGCACAGAGATCTCAAACCAGCTAATCTTTTCATTAATACTGAAGACTTGGTGCTGAAGATAGGCGACTTTGGTCTTGCACTGATCATAGATCCCCATTGTTCCCATAAGGGTCATCTTTCTGAAGGATTGGTTACTAAATGGTACAGATCTCCACGTCTTTTACTTTCTCCCAATAATTATACTAAAGCCATTGACATGTGGGCTGCAGGCTGCATCTTTGCTGAAATACTGACTGGTAATACCCTCTTTGCAGGTGCCCATGAACTTGAACAGATGCAGCTGATTTTAGAGTCTATTCCTGTTGTACATGAGGAAGATTGACAGGAGCTTCTCAGCATAATTCCAGTTTACATTAGAAATGACACGACTGAGCCACACAAACCTTTAACTCAGCTGCTTCCGGGACTTAGTCGAGAAGCACTGGATTTCCTGGGACAAATTTTGACATTTAGCCCCATGGATCGGTTGACAGCAGAAGAAGCGCTTTCCCATCCTTACATGAGCATTTATTCTTTTCCAATGGATGAGCCAATTTCAAGTCATCCTTTTCGTATTGAAGATGAAGTTGATGATATTTTGCTTATGGATGAAACTCATAGTCACATTTATAACTGGGAAACGTACCATGATTGTCAATTTTCAGAGCATGATTGGCCTATACAGAACAACTTTGATATTGATGAAGTTCAGCTTGACCCAAGAGCTCTGTGCCATGTCACTGATGAAGAAGAAGTACAAGTCGATCCTTGAAAATATTTGGATGGAGATTGTGAGAAGTATTTGGAGGATCCTGCTTTTGACACCAGTTACTCTACTGAGCCTTGTTGGCAATACCCAGATGATCATGAAAACAAATATTGTGATCTGGAGCGTAGCCATACTTGTAACTACAAAACGAGGTCATCATCATATTTAGATAACTTAGTCTGGAGAGAGAGGGAAGTTAATCATTACTATGAACCCAAGCTTATTATAGATCTTTCCAATTGGAAAGAACAAAGCAAAGAAAAATCTGATAAGAAAGGCAAGTCAAAATGTGAAAGGAATAGATTGGTTAAAGCCCAGATAGCTCTAGAGGAAGCATCACAGCAACCGGCTGAAAAAGAAAGGGAAAAGAATCAGGGATTTGACTTTGATTCCTTTATTGCAGGAACTATTCAACTTAGTTCACAGCATGAGCCTACTGATGTTGTTGACAAATTAAATGACTTGACTAGCTCAGTGTCCCAACTAGAATTGAAAAGTTTGATATCAAAGTCAGTAAGCTGAGAAACGCAGGAGAAGGTAATGGCCAGTTTGGCTCAATTAGGAGGCTTGTACCAGTCTTCTTGAGATAGCCCGTTCGTGGGTGGTGGGGAGGACTGTTTCCTCATAAATCAGTTTTGTTGTGAGGTAAGGAAGGATGAGCAAATTGAAAAGGAAAACACTTACACCAGTTACCTGGACAAGTTCTTTAGCAGGAAAGGGGATACTGAAATGCTAGAAACTGAGCTGGTAGAGGATGGAAAGCTTGGGGAGAGAGGAAATGAGGAAGGATTTCTGAACAGCAGTGGGGAGTTCCTCTTTAACAAGCAGCTTGAATCCATAGGCATCCCACAGTTTTACAGTCCAGTTGGGTCACCACTTAAGTCAATACAGGCCACATTAACACCTTCTGCTATGAAATCTTCCCCTCAGATTCCTCATAAAACATGCAGCAGCATTCTGAAACATCTGGACTAAAACACTCAGCAGACATTTCTTTTTGTATTCTTCATGAAATGTGTTTTGTCTTCTTTATTACTAGTGTTTAAGTCATTTTTTAACTTGAATCAGACGGTGTCATTTAGAAAGGATTTTTTCTTGGTTTTTAGAATCCAGACTTTTTTCCTACATGTGAGATGGTTTTCATTTTAACTGGCATGTCGTTTGCACACAAAAATAAAGAATAGAGCAAAATAATGCAATGCAGGAGGAGACAAAAGAAATGCGCTAAGACAAGTAAAAAACATTCTCTCATAGAACAGTGATCTGTTTTACAGGAAACAAAAATCTTGCCTTGAATTTACACAGTGAAACTGTAATAATTGCATGAAAATATTTTTTTCCTGAAACATTTTTCACTCATGAGTATTTTCAAGTTTTTCATACTGTACACATTTCTTAAAAACACATGATACCAGCAGCAACTGGAAATGACTGCCAAATTTGGTACACGTGTTATCTACCTCAAGGTAACAAAAGTATGTGGCAAAACATATACCACCCACAGTGCTTCACAGTACGCACTTCTATTAGGCCAACATTTATTGTAGTAAACTATTCTTAATAAGATTCACTCACCATTTATAAATGTTCTGGTGTGCATTCTTTATAGTGAAGTGTTACTACATCACATCTTATTTATTTTAGCAAATCAATATATTTTCTGTATTTAATTATAAAAAGTTAACTTAGTTTTTGAAATGTATTTGCAAATACACTTTTTCCATTTGGCACTATGGTTTGTTGCCTACTTAGCGGAATATATAATGTCAGCTTATCCTAAGGCTGTTCATGTACTTAATCTACTTAAGTATTCATTTTAACTAAAGCGCTCACCGCATATAGGAATTTGTACTTTGGAGGTGCTTGATCTATCTACAAAGAAAATTAGGAATTACTATATTATAAAATGCTCGTAGAAATCTTAATTGTGTTTATTAAAAAAAAACTGAAATGTTAGATCTGTGTGCATGGAAGTAATTAAGGTACATCATTATTGTAGTTTAAAAGTTGTACATGAGGGGCTTCCCTGGTGGTGCAGTGGTTAAGAATCCACCTGCCAATGCAGGGGACACGGGTTCAAGCCCTGGTCCAGGAAGATCCCACATGTTGCAGAGCAACTAAGCCCATGTGCCACAACTACTGAGCCTGGGCTCTACAGCCTGTGAGCCACAATTACTGAGCCCACGTGCTGCAACTACTGAAGCCCGGGTGCCTAGAGCCCGTGCTCCACAACAAGAGAAGCCACCGCAGTGAGAAGCCCGAGCACCGCAAAGAAGAGTAGCCCCCGCTCGCTACAACTAGAGAAAGCCTGCGCTCAGCAACAAAGATCCAACGCAGCAAAAAATAAATAAAAATTTAAAAATGTATGGAGAAAAAAGAAGTAGGCATGCATTAAATACTAATATGGAATGATCACCACGATGTATTTAAAAAAAAAAGGTGTACATAAATTTTTTCTTCTTTTCTCTTTAAAAACTAGTCATTTTACCAAACTGTGTCGTTTTTTAAAATTTTAATTAATTAATTAATTTATTTATGGCTGTGTGGGGTCTTCATTGCTGTGCACGGGCTTTCTCTAGTTGCAGTGAGCAGGGGCTACTCTTCATTGCGGTGCGCGGGCTTCTCATTGCGGTGGCTTCTCTTGTTGCGGAGCACGGGCTCTAGGTGTGTGGGTTTCAGTAGTTGTGGCATGTGGGCTCAGTAGTTGTGGTGCATGGGCTTAGTTGGTCCGTGGCATGTGGGGTCTTCCTGGACCAGGGCTCGAACCCGTGTCCCCTGCACTGGTGGGTGGATTCTTAACCATTCGCCACCAGGAAAGTCCCTAAACTATGTCTTGATACTGGTCATTCTGGGTCGTTGATGTATTCCCTTGCTTTGATTTTTTTTTTTTTCCCTTCAGTGACTCCTGTTATTCATATGTTGGATTTTCATTGCCCATCTTTAATATATGTCACTTCCTCTCAAATTGTTTCGTTTTTAATTTTCATTTTTACAAATTACCCTCTTTTTCCTATTTATCTCAAAACACTATTTGCTGATTTTATTTTTGCCCTTATATTCCATTTAGTTTAGTTTTCATTTTTTAAAATAGTTTTTCTTTTATCTTTAGTTCTTGCACAAGATATCACCCCTTTTCTGGATTTTTATAATTCTGATTTATGTTGTTCTTTTTTTGTCATATCACTTTGTGAATATCTTTGGCCTGTTTTAATCTTTTTTTAAAAATGGCTTTTTGGAATGCTTTCACTGTCTGTAGGCATGTTATTTTCCTCTTTATTCTCTCTCCCTCTGTCTCGCTCTTTCATAGTAAATTTTGTATTCCTAGGATTTGACTCTGATAATTTTCCATTGCTTGTTTTAATGTGAGATTGGTTTTTCTGAACACTGAGAAGGAGGCTTAGTTAAGACAGCTTTTCTATCTTCACAGATTTCTCCTTTCTGTTGTTTCTGCATATTGTTAAAAAAAAAACAAAACTATGGCCTGTTCTCTGAGGTTTTTCTGGCTCTGTACCCTGTCCCCACTTTCTTTTTTTATTTTATACTGGGATATAGTTGATTAACAATGTTGTGTTAGTTCCAGGTGTACAGAACAGTGATTCAGTTATATATTCATATACATCTGTTCTTTTTCAAATTCTTTTTCCATTTAGGTTGTTACATAATATTGAGCAGAATTCCCTGTGTTATACAGTAGGTCCTTGTTGGTTATCCATTTTAAATATAGCAGTGGGTACATGTCAATCCCGAACTCCCTAACTGTCCCTCCCCTCCACCCTTCCTCCTGCCCCCACTTTCATCTAGCCCTTCTCTTTCTTTCATGTCTGCTTTCCTTATTCTGCTAAGTTTTGATTCCCTTCCCTATCGTTTCTCCTCAGCACAGGACCTGCCTGGAAGACTTGGTGGTTATTTCAAGAATTCAAAGGTGAGCTTCCCTGGTGGCGCAGTGGTTGAGAGTCCACCTGCTGAAGCAGGGGACCCGGGTTCGTGCCCCGGTCCAGAAAGATCCCACATGCCGTGGAGCGGCTGGGCCCGTGAGCCATGGCCGTTGAGCCTGCGCGTCCAGGGCCTGTGCTCCGCAACGGGAGAGGCCACAGCAGAGAGAGGCCCTCGTACCGCAAAAAAAAAAAAAAAAAAAAAAGAATTCAAAGGAGTTAAACTCCATTAGCCCTTAGGCCTTATGGCAGGGCCCTTGCCCTCACCCACGATAGGAGCTGGCACAATCCTTTCCAGTGTCAGCCGCTGTTCTCAGATTGCCCCGCCATGCTTTCCCATGAATATATGTTGCAATTTGGGGTTTCTCCAGTTCTCAGGTCTGTCAGACACCTTGTTGCTTGCTGTTTATTTCTCCTTAACAGTGGCCCCAGTGGCACATGGGCCTCATAGCTGTTGCTGATTTGTCCTCACTCACTTGTGTTTTGGAGCTCATGAAGATACCTGGTCACCTCGTTTTGTTAGTGTGAGTATGGAATTTTCTGTTCTATTTCGAATCTTCTGTTTCTGTGTGGGGATTTGGGAGGAATCGAATCTATGCTGGGCATCACTGCCTTCATCTTACCAGAATTCCCAACTGCTATCATTTTTACAGATGAGGAAACTGAGCCCCAGGGTGATTTGCCCAACATCACACAGCTAGTGGCAGAGGATAAACGTGTGTGAGTCTGCTGTTCTGCATGGCACAGAGAAGATGCTTAACGCACACTACTCTTCCCTGTCTCCCTCCCTTCCTCCCTGTTTCCACCTGTCAGTGTCCCTTCAGGATACCGTTACTGAAAATTAAATGAGATTATCCAGGTAAAGAGCTCATCACACTGCCAATGAAAATGTGTTCAACAAATAGTAGCTGTTAGTATAGAATTTATGGTTGAAGGAACCAAGGGTTAGAGAGGTGAATAACTGCTCCAAGGTTACACAGCTGGTGAGTGACACAGAGAGGATTTAGACTCAGGTCTGCCTGACCAAAAGCCAGCTTGCTTCCTCCTATACCAGTGGTTCATAACTGGGGGCAATTTTGTCCCCCAGGGCATATTTTGCAATGTCTAGAGACATTTTTTGCTTTTCACCACTGCGAGTGTAGGGTGCTGTCATCTAGTGAGTAGAGGCCAGGGATGCCATTAAACACCCTACAATGTACAGAATGGCATAATCCACTCCCAACAAGACTTGTCCAGCCCCAAATGTCAATAGTGCCAAGGTTAAGAAACTATGTCCTATACCATGGTGTTATCCCCAATAAGCCTCACCTTAGAATCAATACTGAAGCTAGTTCTAGATTGTCTGAGCTCAGAATCGCATGCCTTGAAAACAGACGGCTCGGGCTCCTCCAGCACATAGCCAATGTCCAGCTTTTTCCTTCAGAGACTGGATGAAGCTAGGAGGCTAAGATGTTTAGAGCTCTCCAAACCAAGACACAGGGCAAGCTGCTCTCCCTCCAGTGATCCTTCTGCCCTTGAGTGGTATGGTCATCACCAGTCAACAGATATTTCATGAGTCGATGTACCAGAATTCTGCATACGCCATCCCACTGAATTCTCCCAAGGACCCACTACACAAGGGACACCGCCTCTCATTTTACACATGAAGAAATGGACCTTTTCAAGGACTGGTTCAAAGTCTGTTACTTCTGAATGGCCAAGGCAGAAACTTAGAAGACAGAAGTTCAAATCCTAACTCAACCACGGACTCATCATGTGACCATAGGAAAATTCTTCCCCTTCTCTGAGCCTCTTTCCCAACATGTAAAAATAAAGAGGCAGGTCTACATTTACTCTAAAGACCAAGTAAAATTGGGGGCTATAGTTTCATACAGACATGGACTCAGATCCTGCTCTTTCACTGAATTTCTTGAGCCCCCAGGGAAGTGACTTTCCCTTTCCAGGTTTCAGTTTCCTCATCTGTAAATTAGATAATCCTAGCTTGCTGTTCACAGAGTTGTAGCAAGATGTAATTGAAATCATACAATTCCTCAAAAAATGAAAATTCTTTTTGTTGTCATTGTTGTTCATCTGAGACTCTTCCAATCCTGAGATAATTGGTTTTCTAAGATGTAACACCAGGAGGAACCAAACATAATGACCCTCAAGGATGGGACAGGGACTTCTGGGAAATCTCCAAATCCCTTCTCAGCCCTCACCTGACATTGAGACCAGGACCTGCACTCCTCTTCCCCTGCTGGCAGTACCTGGGATTGCAACCTGGACTCTGGCTACCACCGGGGGTGGGGTTGAAGGTCTGGCTGAGGAGAGGGGTTTATCCCAAATGCCTAGGACGACATGGTTTGGACAGGATCATCCCTTGCCTTTTGCCACAAGAGCTACCATTTGTAAAAACACTCACTGTTTGTCTGGCATGGGGCAAGGTGTTTCCTCTTATAAACCTATTTAATCAGCTTTTTGCCCACAAAGAACTAGAATCTTTGGAAGTTTGAATGATTTGGCCAAGATCACACACAGCTGGGAATACGGATGCCAGATTGTGGTAGGCTGAACACTGGCCCCCCAGAGATGTCCTTGTCCTAATCTCTGGAACTTGTGCATATCTTACCTGATATGGTAAAAGGAAATTTGCAGATGTAATTAAGTTAAGGATCTTGAGATGGGAGACATTGTATCTATAGTCAACAATAATGTACTGTACACTTAAAAATTGGTTAAGAGGGTAGATCACATGTTAAATACTTTTACCACAAGAAAAAAATTTAAGAAATATTTTTAAAGAGGGAGGCAGGAAGATCAGAGTCAGCAGTAGATATGACACCAGAAGTAAGAGGTTAAAGCAATTCGAGGAAGGGACCATGATTTATGGAATACAAGTGGCCTCTGGAAGCTAAAAAGGCAAGGAAATGCATCCCCCCCCCATTGAAGTCCCCAGAGAGAATGCATCCTTGCCAGCACCTTGACTTTAGACTTCTGACCTGCAGGACTATAAAATAAATTTGTGTTGTTTCAAGCCACTAAGTTTGTAATAATTTATTACAGCAGCAATATGAAACTAATACATAGATTTAGGGAAAAAAATCAAACAAAAACACAGGATGCCCAGGAATTCCCTGGTGGTCCAGTGGTTAGGACTCCGTGCTCTCATTGCCGAGGGCCTAAGTTCAATCCCTGGTTGGGGAACTAAAATCCCACAAGCTGCGTGGTGTGGCCAAAACAATTTTTTAAATTAAAAAACCCTAAAAAGACCGCAGGATGCCCAGTTAAATTTGAATTTCTGATAGACAACAGTTTTTTGGTATAAGTACATCCTAAAAGTTGCATACTTAAAAAGAAATTATTGTTTGTATGAAATTCAAATTTAACTGAGTCTTCTGTACTTTATCCTAGAAGTGATAGAGCCAGAGCAGGAGTGAAACCCAGGATCCTCCACCCCCACCCCCAGCCCATCTAACATCTGGCAGAAACTGTCATGCTCCTCTGGCCCACCTAGGTCAGTTCCCATCTCCCCCCAACTCCTCTTGCCCCAAGGGTAGGGAAAGGAACAGATTGTTTAAGGTCATCTCCTGGATACTCCTTTGGGCTGTTGAGTCCTCCTGGACCACACAATTTCTCTCTAGAAATGGTTTAGTGTCTTTACCAAGACATTAGTATTACTCTGCTTGAAAGAGGGGCCTCAAGATCCTCTCAAAGTTGTAGCTGCTCAAAATATATGGGTGGGGCGGGGTGGGGTGGGGGTTGTGCTGGGGGTTTTAATGGACTGGAGACGGGCACTAGTAAAGCCTTTTTCAAACTACCACTTTCTGAAAAGGACTTCATGAACCTCAAAGCAGGAAACAATTATTGAATCAATATTCCAGAGCAAGAATCATGTTACAGATGAGGAAACTAAGGCCCAAGGAGGAATGGGGACTTGCTCAAAGTCACTTGGCTAAAGACAGACAGACAGACGTCCCCTGAATTGGAATCTTACCCTTTGGAGCAGCCAGCCCTGGTGGCAGCTCTGCTGGGGAGAATTGTGGAATGCTAATCCCAAGGTCTATGTTTGAAACTCTATACTTCATTGATTGCGTTTCCCTTTCATAAAATAGTAGGATTCCATTTGAAGATTTAATGAGATGATGGATGTAAAACACCAGGTACATAGTTAATATGTTCTCGGAAAACAGCAGTTTCTTCCCTTCCTTCTCTGGGCCTCAGCTTCCTCATCTATACCAGCTCAACCTGGTCGTGCTCCCTGTGCCTCCCAGCCACGCTCTTCCCACGCTCAGGTCCCACCGCGCCATCCCGGCCGCCAGGTGGGGACCGAAGGCCGGCACTTCGAGGAGATGTCGCACATGCGCACTCGCGGGCGGTGCCCCGCCTTCCAACGCTCTGCGTACGTCACTTCCGGCGCGAGCGGCCGGGCCGGCCGGGTGGGGAGTGCGGGTCGGTTCTGTGCGCGCTGCCGGACGAGGCTCCCGCCGCCGATTGACCCGCGCTCCGCCCCGTAGCCGGGCCGGTGAGTGCCCGCGAGCCGGTGTGCCCCGGGGGCTAGGGAGAGGGACCCTTGAGAGGGAGGGACGACCGGAAGTGGGGCATCCGAGTAGAGAGAGACCCCAGGAAATGGGGACACCTGGGGAAGGGGTGACAGCCGGAAGTGGGGGCCTCGGAAGGTGTCGACGGGACGTGGGGTCTCTGGGGCTTCAGGAACGGTGATTCCTGACCTCTTCTTGGGGTAGGACGGGAAGGAAGGTGATGCTCAAAAAATGATAGGCTCCAGGTGGGGAAGATTCCCGGCTTGACCCTAACAAATGGTGTTTGCACCCATCTGTATGCCCACCCATCAATTCATTTACCAGACTGTGACTGGGTCCTGCTCTGTGCTTGATACTGCCAAGGCCCTGGAGATTAAACAGGAAGCTCTAGGTGCAGCGTAGAGCCCAGTGTGGGGCTAGATACATGCTTGCTCTGCCTCACTAGGTGTGTACCCTTGGGCCCTTATCCTCACGTCATCCGCTAGTATTTACAGAGTACCATCATGGGCCAGGCACCGGGGATAGCAGTGAACGCAGCAGGCAAGTTGTCTGCCCCCATGGAATTTACATTCTAGTGGGCAGTTTCCCCCTTTGTAAACTAGGAATAGCATTAGTGCTCTCACCAAATATTGTGAAGATTAAACAAGAGATGGATGTAAAGTGCTTATCACAGTACTTGATACATGGTAAAATGCTCAAGTACATATTATCTCTTTTCATCATTCCACTATGAGTTAAATTTCATAAGGCAAAGAATTATATTGTTCATTGTTGTGTGCCCAGCACCTGTAAGCACAGTGCCTGCCACAGGTGATCAGTAATTCTTTGATAAATGAATGGATGGGTAAAACTGGCTTGGAGGAGTTTCAGGTAAACACACAAGACACTGGCCTGCATTTTCTGAAAGAGAAGTAGGAACCCAGTGCTGTGGAAAACGGGAGAGAGTCACCCTGGGGGAGTCAAGGAAGGCTTCGTAGAGGAGGTGACATTGAAGCTGGGCCTGGAAGGTGATGAGTTGTCTGTTTGAGAACAAATGAGGCAAGGAAATTCCAGGCAGAGGTATCAGAAATGCATGAGGTGTTCCAAGAATGGTGGGTCATTAGTTTGCTTTGGCTGACATTTCATGTGCATTGAGAGGGGGAAAGGTGGGAGACAGGCTGGAGAGGGACGTTGAGGCTAGGCCTGTAGTTCGTGGACGCTACAGTCTGTCTTCTGGCTAATTACTGGATTGGGATTACAGGCATCTGTTGGTGACTGCCAGGAAAACAGAGCCCAGGGTGGGTCCTGTGAACCATGATTGTTGATCTGTTCCTCACGCAGCACCTCCCGCCAAGCAGATGAAACTCATTCAACAAATATTTATGGAGCACAGACTGTGTCTGACACCCTGTTAAGTGCTGGGTGGGTTTAAGGTGGTGAACAAGACAGATGTGGGTGTTGTGCACAAATTGCCTACAGTTGCAACAGCGAGAGAAGCGCTATGCGGAAGAGCTCCTGCAGCGGTGAGGGGAGCTCCTAACCTGGCCTGGAGTCAGAGAAGGCTTCCCGCTTTAAGCGCCATCATCCCTCACCTGGATTATTGCAGTAGCCTCTAAATGGTCCCTTTGCCTCTGTTCTCATCCTCTTACAGTCCATTCTCAAGATAGCCCAGTGATCTTTTAGAAATCTAAATCCGATCATGTCAGTCTACTCAAAACCCTCCTTGACTCCCACTGAAGTGAGAGTAACTACGCTCTTACTGACCTACAAAGCCCAGTACCAACTGGGTCCCCAGTTCCTCTCTAAATTCATCTGCCAGTATTCTCCACCTTGCGCATTTGGTTCTTGCCATACTGGCCTCCTCCCTGTTCCTTGAAAAAGCCAGGCATGGTCCTGCCTCAGGCTTTGCACTTTTTCTTCCCCCAGAATGGCTTGCTCCCTCATCTTCATCTTCTCACACATGTCACTTGGGTGAGGACCTCCCTGATCACCCTACTTAAAATTGCAAGTCCTATCCCCAGGTACTTCCAACCCCCTTGCCTCTTTTATTTCTCTCCATAGCACTTATTATCTTCTAATAATTGCCCCCAGTGCCTGGACGAGGGCCTGGTACCTACCAAGTGCTCAATGTTTGTTGAATAAATGAAGTAGCATCTAATGGGCACCGAAGGGTGAATTGGTATTGGTCAGAAGCACTGGAGGATGAGCATGCTAATCAGAGGAAACAGGATGTGCAGAGGATAAGAAAACCACCTTTGGGAGGAAGTGAAAGAAGCTGGGTGAGGCTGGAGGTTAGAACACAAGGAACAGAGTGTGCAGACCTAAGATTTAGAGGGGGTGACCTGGTCACTGTGGCTGCCGTGGCCTGTGCAGAGACCCCAGGATGGTTCCTGCCTTCCTTGTTGAGTTCCCAGTGGGGGACCAGTGACAGCCCATGGACAAGAGCTTGGGCTTTGGAACTGGGCAGCCCTGCTGCAACCTTATTCCTGAAATATCTAAGGCAGCTGTGTTATTTTGTTTTGTTTGTTGTGTTTTTTCCTTTAATAGGTGTGTTAGTTCAGACCTTCCAAGAAGCAGACACTAGGATGAGATTAGACATGCAAGAAATTTAATGGCAGCAACACATAAAAGGGAGGGGAACTGGAGAAATCAGGGAGAGCTTCTGATAGCGATTTGAGGCCAGTCCCTGTGCCGGAGGTTTGGGCAGGAAGTCTTGGACTGCACTGTGGTTCCACAAAAGATTCGGCCAGGCAGATAGGGAGTCCTTGATGCCTGTTCAAAGAGTCCTACGTTTCACTCAGTCATTGGCCAGGGACAGTCTGTGGAAAGTGTGCATCCACTGGATGGTGGATCCGGAGGGACAGCAGCTGGGGACACCCATCAGTTATGTTCCACCCCGACAGGAGATCTGATCAGTTTCACAGCCGCCATGCTAAGTCACATGTGGATACGGTAAAAAATTTAACAGTACAGTAAAGAGTCTCTTTCTCTCTCCTTAAATGTCTAGTGTCTAGTTCTGTTCCCTAGAGGGAACCATGGTTAACAGTTTTCTTGTACTTCCTTCCAGAAATTTTAGGTGCATTCACAAGTATATATGCATATATTTTTAGAATGTAAATGCAAGTCTTTTTTTTTTTAATTGGGGTATAGTTGCTTTACAATGTTGTGTTAGTTTCTGCTGTACAGTGAAGTGAATCAGCTATATGTATACATACATCCCCTCTTTTTTGGATTTCCTTCCCATTTAGGTCACCACAGAGCATTGAGTAGAGTTCCCTGTGCTATACAGCAGGTTCTCATTAGTTATCTGTTTTATGCATATTAGTGTATATATGTCAATCCCAATATTCCAATTCATCCCACCCCCCCTTTCCCCCCTTGGTTTCCATATGTTTGTTCTCTATGTCTGTGTCGCTATTTCTGCCTTGCAAACAGGTTCATCTGTGCCATTTTTCTAGATTCCACATATATGCATACGATATTTGTTTTTCTCTTTCTGACTTACTTCTCTCTGTATGACAGTCTCTAGGTCCATCCACGTCTCTACAAACGACCCAATTTCGTTCCTTTTTATGGCTGAGTAATATTCCATTGTATATATTTACCACATCTCCTTTATCCATTCATTTGTCGATGGGCATTTAGGTTGCTTCCATGACCTGGCTATTGTAAGTAATGCTGCAATGAACTTTGGGGTGCAGGCTGTCTTTTTGAATTATGGTTTTCCAGGGTATGTACACAACAGTGGGATTGCTGGGTCATATGGTAATTCTATTTTTAGGTTTTTTAAGGAACCTCCATACTGTTCTCCATAGTGGCTGTATCAATTTACATTCCCACCAACAGTGCAAGAGGGTTCCCTTTTCTCCACACCCTCTCCAGCATTTATTGTTTTTTGTAGATTTTTTGATGATGGCCATTCTGACTGGTATGAGGTGATACTTCATTGTAGTTTTGACTTGCATTTCTCTAATAATTAGTGATGTTGACCACCTTATGTGCCTCTTCACCATCTGTATGTCATCTTTGGAGAAATGTCTATTTAGGTCTTCTGCCCATTTTTTGATTGGGTTGTTTGTTCTTTTGATATTGAGCTGCATGAGCTGTTTGTATATTTTGGAGATTAATCCCTTGTCCATTGCTTCATTTGCAAATACTTTCTCCCATTCTGAGGGTTGTCTTTTCGTCTTGTTTATGGTTTCCTTTAAATGCAGGTCTTTTTTTTACACTTTTCTGCAACTGCTTTCTTTTTCCTTAACGTGTCAATTCATAAAGATCTGCCTAATTCCTTTTCACGACTGAATAGTATTCCATTCATATGGTAATATTATTTAACCAGTCTCCAACTGGGTGATGTAGGTAGTATTTCCAGTCTTTTGCCATTATAATCAAAACTTGTAACAATCATCCTGGTGTGCATATTTTGCACACACATACAAGTACGTGTCCTAGAAATGTAATGCTGGGCCAAAGGGTATGTGTTTTTGTTTTTTTTTAACTGAAGTATAGTTGATTTACAATGTTTCAGGTTTACAGCAAAGTGATTCAGTTATACATATATATCTATTCTTTTTCAGATTCTTTTCCATTAACAGGGTATTATAAGATACTGAATATGGTTCCCTGTGTAGGTCCTTGTTGTTTATCTATATTATAAACAGTAGTGTGTACCTGTTAATCCCAAATTCCTAATTTATCCTTCCCCCTCTTCCCACTTTGGTAACCATAAGTTTGTTTTCTGTCTGTGAGTCTATTTCTATTTTGTAAATAAGTTCATCTGTATCACTTTTTTAGATTCCACATACAAGTGATATCATATGATACTTGTAAGGGTATGTGGTTTGAAATATTTATAGATATTGACAAACTACCCTAAAGAGACTATGTCAATTTATTCTCCCACCAACAGCAAGCATATCAGAGTACCTGTTTTGCATTTTTGCTAATCTGAATTTCAAAGGTGTTTTAGTTTGCATTTCTTTAATTACAAGTCAGGTTGAGCACCTGTTCATACCTCTGTGCGCAAGGCCAGTGTGTTTGATGAGGGGTGTGTGCATCCTGCTCTAGCTGCCTGGGTGCCTCTGCGGAGATTCTTCCTTCATGCCGTCTGGGGCTGGGCTTGGGCACATGGTTCAGATACTCCTCCAGTCAAGAACCACTGCTCTGAGGTTCTTGGCTTGACAAAAAACATCTCTGCCCCCCCCCTCCCTCGTGCTGCTCTCTGATTTGGAATGAGCGGTGCTGGGCTTTCTCCACATCATGCAGGGCTTCTGTTTTTGCAGGGATCCTGGGAGCTAATGTCAGAAGAAAGTGACTCTCTGAGAACCAGCCCTTCCGCGGCCTCACTTTCGGAAAGTGAGCTGCCGCCGCCCCCCGCACGCACCGGCTATGTGTGCTCGCTGACTGAGGACCTGGTGGCCAAAGCCAGGGAGGAACTGCAGGAGAAGCCAGAATGGAGGCTCCGCGATGTCCAGGCCCTCCGGGACATGGTGCGCAAGGAGTGCCCGAACCTGAGCACCTCCCTCGAGGACGCCTTCCTGCTGCGCTTCCTCCGAGCCCGCAAGTTTGACTACGACCGGGCCCTCCAGCTCCTGATCAACTACCACAGCTGCCGGAGAAGCTGGCCCGAAGTCTTCAACAACCTGCGGCCCTCGGCCTTGAAAGAGGTCCTGGCTTCCGGATTCCTCACTGTACTGCCCCACACCGACCCCAGGGGCCGCCACATCCTCTGCCTCCGTCCAGGTACCAGCCTCACCGTCTCTGGGGGCGGGGCGTGGGTACAGCTTGGGATGCGTCTGCTCAGCGCCCTCTCTCTCTTTCTTATTCCCTTTTGTCCCCTCCTTGCCTTAGTCAGGGCTCTTATATATATATATATATATTATGTACACACACACGTATATATATTTATTTGGTTGTGTCAGGTCTTAGTTGCAGCGCGGGCTCCTTAGTTGTGGCATGCAAACTCTTATTTGCGTCATGCATGTGGGATCTAGTTCCCTGACCAGGGATCGAACCCAGGCCCCCTGCATTGGGAGCATGGAGTCTTATCCACTGAGCCACCAGGGAAGTCCCAGTCAAGGCTCTTTTGATCGCAAGAGAACAAAACCCTGCTCTACCGGCTTAAGACAAAAGGGAGGATTTAGTCTAAGGAGATGGAAGCACAGCACTAGAGATCTGAAGGAACACGGCTTTTGCCAGGCCCAGGAGCCAAGACCCAGAATCCAATTCATTCCCCCATCAGGAACTAAGCCCGCCATTCTCCCTGTCTCTGCTTCTGACTGTCTGTCAGTCTGTGTGTCTCTCTGGACCACATCTCTGCTGCCCTTTGCACATCTTCCTCACACTTCTGTCCGTGGACTGGCTTCTGCTCCCTCGGTACACCCCTCATCTCCCAGGTTTACCTGGCCACCCAACTAAGTTCTTTCAATGCAAATTCCAGATTTCTAGGGTTGGGAATCTGGTGGGCTGAGAAAGCGACCCTGGTCATCGTGTACAAGCGGGGCTGCCAGGACACCCCCCCTCAGCTCCCACCCTTTCACTCCTTAGTGAGCACGTGAGATACAGATATCAGTGAAAGGGTCTGGGCTGGGCAGATGCCTGGAAAGGTATCTGCCTACCACGTGCCTCCTCTGTCCTCTCCGCCCTCCCTCTGCTTTGTTAAGTCCTTGAAAGTATTCACTTTAGATTCACTTTCAGATCTCAGCACTGCATGATGGTAATCGGGACACCTGACATTTCTTTGGCACAGTAGTTTTCAGTGGAGGCACCTCCCCCTGCCCAGAAGCATTTAGAAATGCGTGGGAACATTTTTTTGGTTGACACAACGACCGAGGGGTCCTAGAACTCAAGCCTTCTGATTCTTCGTCCTCTTCTCTTCCCTGACACCAAATGCATTATAAACTCTGGAGAGTTCTCCACTCTGCCCCCAACCTCAACATTTTCCATCAGAGCAGAACTGAAAAAAAAAAATGTGAAAGTAAGATTGCTGTGTTCTTCCTCCCAAGCACGCTGGGAACATGAGAACCTGCTGACTGCCCTTTCTGCTCATGCGTACAAATGCGTCTGGAAACTGATGCGAGTGGAAGCGGGAGGGCACCTTCCTCTGCCTGCAGGCCCCACGTTACCACTTCCTTTAGTCCTTTACCAAACCCTTTTGGTAGACTAAACCACATTCTCTTGAGCCGTTACTGTGTACCAGGCACAGTATTAACTGCTTTACCTGCCGTTTTCGGTGCTTTCCAAAATCAGGGGCGTTCATTTTAAAATAAGCAATGCGGTGGAGATGTCAGGGCACCAAGAAACCTAGAAACCAGTCAGCGAGAGTTTCTGTTCCTCCTCTGTGCTCACCTCATACGAATAAACGAAAACAGTCAGATATTACCACACGGGTTTCACGCCTTTGCTTGTGTGGTTTGAACTCTTTGCTCGTGTGATGGATTTTTTTCCCCATATGTCTGCAGCAGATCTGGATCCCTCCCCACCGACTCCACATTTTAGCAGGAGGCAGATACAGATTTTGTTCTTAACTAGGTATTGGCTTTGCCTTTTTATAAGCTCTTTTGAGACATATGTGATTGAAAAGGATGATAGCCAGTTATGTAGAAGCACGTTCAATTGGCAGCAACATCAAACAATAAGCTGGCATAATTTTTGGACAAAGGTTTTTTCATAGGAATTTTGCACATATCACAAATCCCATTGGTGGCAATCCTGTGGAGTTTTTTTCTTCTTTTAATATTTATTTATTTGGTTGCACTGGGTCTTAGTTGTGGCATGTGAACTCTTAGTTGCGGCATGCATGTGGGATCTAGTTCCCTGACAGAGGATCGAGCCTGGGCCCCCTGCATTGGGAGCGCAGAGTCTTAACCACTGCGCCACCAGGGAAGTCCCCCTGTGGAGTTTCACCTTCGTAAGAAAGAGACACTGAGATGTTAGTGGGATTTTCTTGAGAATATTGGTTAACACTCAAAAGTTGTCATTTTAATCTTTTCCCCAAAGAGAGAAAGACTCCTCGATCATATGGGGAACATTAAAGGAGCATCCAGCCTGGAAAGGGGGATTTGCTCAGACAACAGCATTGGAAGGCCATCTCCACCTCTGCTGTCCTCAGTCTGGGCTTCATTCTCAAACCAGCTCTTGCCTCATGGGGTCCATGAGTCTCAGGCTCCCAGCCTCACCACTACAAGAAAGAAGAGAGATCTTCTGTTTCCAAAGGGCCAAGGTCCCAGAATTGAGTCCCCATGGTTCTGCTTGACCTGGCTTGGATCACATGCTTGTGGCCAGGAGGTTATAATACCCGTATTGGCCAAGCCCAGCTTTGGACCCGGGAGTGAAGTCCGTTTACCCAAACTGTATGGCTAGCATGGGAAGGGGTAGTTCCCCAAGGAAAATCAGGGTGGTCTCATGAAGATAAGGGGACTTGTGGTGGCAGAAGGCGCAGATGTCCGTGAAGCCAGTATTGTTATCCTGTTCTATGTATGGGATAATATGTAGGCCCATGGTGGTGAGAAGGTAACTTGCCCAAGGTCACACAACTAGTAAGATTCAAACCCCCGCATGTGTCTGACTTCAGAACTCACTGTTTCATCCTCACCACTCAATTGCATTTCCATTTCAGAATGTGCTGCTGTGTTTGGAGTTAAGAAACATCACCTACCACTTAGAGATCCAAATAGTCATGCCAGTAGAATTCTGTCTTTTCCATTTTTAAACAATAGTTTTAGGAAGGAGATAAATCATAGCCTGTCTGATTACTTGTTTGTGTTCATTTCTGTAACATACTGTCCATCTCTTATGACCTTAGACAGATGGATCCCGAGCAACTATCCAATTACCGAAAATATCCGAGCCATATACCTGACATTAGAAAAACTCATTCAGTCTGAAGAAACCCAGGTGAATGGAATTGTAATTCTTGCAGACTACAAAGGAGTGAGCTTATCAAAGGCATCTCATTTTGGCCCTTTTATAGCCAAAAAGGTGATTGGCATCCTTCAGGTATGGCCCCTGTGTGTCCTGTGCCTGTCCTGTCCTGTTTGGTTTCCCCAGGGCCCTGTCCACTTACCTCTAATTCCACCTGATACACAAACCCCACCTCCTCTCCACAGTCAGAACAATAGAAAAGCATTATGGGAAGAAACGTAAAAGTCCAATTCACCACTCATTCTCATCAGGGTCTCCAGTAGTTTCTAGGCAAGATCAGCTTTAGGGTAAGAGTCCAAAAAACAGAGAAATGCTTTCTGCTTTTTTTTTTTTGGTACAGAAGGCAGAGAAATTCTCAACAAACGAAACTGAGAAGGTTTCTGCTGAAGTGATGGAACCTCTCCTCCTTTCTGTGGGACCTGGGCATTGGGAGCCCTGTTGGGCTGTTTTGGTCAGATGCTTTCACACCTCATGTTCTGTGTTTCAGAACTCAAGTCTCTGGGAACCATAAAGTTCCTTACACACCAGTAGTGTGTGAAATGGTTTGCACATGCAAAGCACTTTTTTTAAAAAATTGAAGTATAGTTGATTTACAATATTATGTTAGTTTAAGGTGTACAGCGCAATGATTCAGTATTTTTATAGATTATACTCCGTTAAAAGTTATTACAAAATAATGGCTATAATTCCCTGTGCTGTGCAGTATATCCTCGTAGCTGCAAAGCACACTTACAGTCTTTATAACCCATTCAGTCCTTCAGGGAATCCTCTGAGATAGACAAGGCAAGAATTATCTTTCCTTGTTGAAAGGAAACCGAGACCTTCAGGATGTAGCCTGGCCTGCGCCTCCCAGCTCTGGCAGGTTGGAGCTTTGTTCTGACCGAGCCCGTGGGGTGCTGCCTCCCATGAGCTCTGGAGGTTCAGCGACACCACGATTCTCCTCAGTGGTGTGTTTGAGCCACTACTGCACACCAGGCTGATTATTTAAGCCTTTAAATGTCACCTCCGGTCATTATCAGAAATGTGAATCCTGGCTTTGAGACAATACTTTGGCTTTCCTTAGCTTCCACTCTTCTTGGCAGATTCAGGTGTAAGGATAATGCATTTGGATCAGTGGTTTTCTAGTCCTGTATGACGATCTGGGGGACAAAAAAAAGTTCCCAGGCTGTGGTAATGGACAGTTTCCAGATGCTCCACAGGTTCTAACACCCCCTTCCCTTCCCCCACAGGATGGTTTCCCCATTCGGATAAAAGCAGTCCATGTAGTGAACGAACCTCGAATATTTAAAGGCATTTTTGCCATCATAAAACCGTTTCTGAAGGAGAAAATAGCAAACAGAGTAAGTGATGATCCTATCGATTTAAGATACTTCAATTTTTTTTTAATGCTGCCTTTTTTGTGACATCTATAAATTTATTGTGATGACAGTAAACTTAGCGTATTATTCTTGCCCTGGGACTACTAATTTGGGAAGTGCAAGGTTACAGATAAAATAAATGAACACTCCTTTCTGTGAGGGGGAGATGAAATTAATGAGAATATAATATTTGCCAGTGGAGAGAGCAGAACCAGAATTGTTATAGTAGGAACGTCCCTGCTCTGTGATCATTTAGACTTTTTAATATCCTGGCCTGGGCATTGTGAACCAACATTGTGTTTTATGTGTAAGAGGACATGGCAAAGGGTAGTCACTGGGCAGGTAGTTAAAAAGAGTCATGGCAATTTCTTTTTTTTTTTTTTTAAATACATTTATTTATTTTCGGCTGTGTTGGGTCTTCGTTGCTCTGTGCGGGCTCCTCATTGTGGTGGCTTCTCATGTTGCGGAGCATGGGCTTCAGTAGTTGTGGCACGCGGGCTCAGTAGTTGTGGCACATGGGCTTAGTTGTTCCACGGCATGTGGGATCTTCCCGGACCAGGGCTTGAACCCATGTCCCCTGCATTGGCAGGCGGATTCTTAACCACTGTGCCACCAGGGAAGCCTGGCAATTTCTTACTACAACTCCTTGGGCTTTAAAAATGCTATTTAAGCCTTTCCACTTACCTAAATTGTGGTCTTGCTCGTAGTTTGTGGACTAATTCAAGGTTTATGAGATCTGTGAGTTTTTAGTTTAATTCTTATTTATGAAAGGATAGATGTCACTTTCAAAGACAGTCTTCCTCTCTGACCCTGAAGAGCCACTTCTCTTTTAACTTTTCCCAGGATCACGATTGAAATGTGGCGGGTGGTATTTTTCTCCTTCTTTCCTAGGCCTGGGAACATGGTTCTGGTCACTCAAATATTCTTGAATTTTGTTCTCTTTTTCAAAGAGGAAACATAAAGAGAATCTCAAGTGTGTAAGCGAGGGAACTTAAAATCCAGATCCAGATTCCCAGGCCCTTTCCCTGAAGATTTTAACTCATCAGTTCGGGGATGGAGCCCAGGAATCTCTGCTTTTAAAATCTCCTTAGGTGATTCTGATACAT
This sequence comes from Monodon monoceros, assembly GCF_005190385.1. NCBI lineage: Eukaryota > Metazoa > Chordata > Mammalia > Artiodactyla > Monodontidae > Monodon > Monodon monoceros. The sequence goes on along the minus strand of NW_021703769.1, from coordinate 15,634,501 downwards.
GGTTAGGTTTGAGAACCTCTGATTTAGTGGCCTCCCTACCTGGGTTTGAACCCATGTTGGTTCCTGGAGCTCCCGTTTGGAACCTGCTTTTACCAAAGCAGCCTTTGGAAGAGGTCTTTTACATCTGTGAAATGACCTTACTGGTGGCCCACAATCTTGTTCACTTGGTCCTTCGTATGTTCATTCATTCACTCAAAAATATGTTTTGATCAACTACTCTGTGCAAGTGTGTTCTCGGTGAACAAAACAGACCAAAATCTCTGCCCCCAAAATCCCTCTCATTCTAGAAAGAGACACAGACGATGGATTACATATGCTATCTAGGATAAGGATGTGCTAGGTGCTATGGAGAAAAATAAAGCAGAGAACGGGGACAGTGGGTGCTGGAAGCGGGGAAGGGGTTGTAGTATTCAACGGGGTAGTTAGAAGTGGTGTCACTGAGAAGCTGGCGTTTGAGCAAAGGCTTGAAAAGCAATGAGGGAGTGAACCTTACAGTGATCTGGGGGACCCTGAGATGGGAGTGGCCTGGGGGAGCAGCAGGGGCAGGTGGTAGGAGTGGGAGGCAGAGGGGTAACGGGCCAGGTTGTGTGGGCCATCGTAGGGAGTCCGGCTTTTAGTCTGCGTAACGTGGAAACACGGGAAGCTTGTACATATTAGAGGAGTGACTTGATCCGACGCATGTTGAAAAGTGCTTAGATTGTGGTGGGACAAGGGTGTGAACACAGAGACGAGTGAGGAAGCTGTTGTAGGAATCCAGGTAAGAAGGGATGGTGGCCTGGTACCATTAGGGTGGCAGGGAAGGTCTAGAATTCCGGATGCATTTCCTTATACCCCTTACCAGCCAACAGGATATGGGGTATAAGGAAAAGAGGATTAAGGATCCTCAAGCTTTTCGAGGAACTGGGTAGAGTTGGCATCAACTGTTCCTTTATTCATTCAACAGATATTTGTTTGAGCACCTCCTGAGCTACTGGTTAACCTAAGGACATGTGTGCTTTCCTTTCATCCTCTGTAGTTTTTCCTTCATGGGTCTGACCTGAACTCTCTCCATTCAAACCTTCCAAGAAACATTCTCCCCAAGGAGTACGGGGGCACGGCCGGAGAGCTGGACATCACCGCCTGGAACGCGGCGCTGCTGGCCTCGGAGGAGGACTTTGTGAGGGAGTTCTGCCAACCTGGCCCTCCCTGCGACAGCATCCTGGGCCAGGCCTTGCCACCCGAGGGGCTGAGCCCAGAGGCGCCGTGTGATGACTCCATGCGGGCTGTGAAATCACAGCTGTACTCCTGCTACTAGCCAGTCCCCTGTGAATGTCACCATCTTTAAAACCTTTTCTTCTTTCTTTGGAGAGGTCCAAGGAGAATTTGAGGTGCCATGGATTGTCTTGCTCCTTGTAACATGAACTGCAGCGTGGAGGAAAAGCCTGTAGGGCTCTGAGGTACACCGCGGGGTGAGGCTTTGGTTACTTGAATGACTCCTATGGAAGACATGGAGAAAGCTCCCCCAGCGATTCCAAACGTTTGGAATCCCAGTGTGCAGCCCTTCATCTGAAGCCGTATCTGGTTTTGACACAGCTCAAAGCAAGAAAAATCAGGACCAAAGTTCACTCTGGTCCCACGTTCTAAGAGAAAACAACCTGATTGGCCAGTCAGCACACACCTATGAAACAGTTTGACCAAGGCTGCAAAGTGGCCACACATGAGACAAATGGGAGTTTGTGTTCTTCACATGAAGCCTAACTGCAGACCTCTGTGCTCATCAAGAAACTTGAAGTGTTAGTCCATCACTGGGTCTGGAAAGCACAGTCACTGAATCATGCAAGCACCCAGACCGAAGCAGCACCTCCTGATCAAATTCAGGAGCCATGGACCTCACGTACCTCTGGGATTCGTGGGTTGAATCTTGCAATAGGAACTTAAAGTTTTCCCAAACCCATAAAGCCTTAGGCCTGGTTCTCAGTGGAATCATACATGATCCTAGATGTACGTGATTTGACTCAACCTAAAAGACTGGATGCCAGGCCTGTGTAGCTAAAAGAATTCTGGGGGCTTCCCTGGTGGTGCAGTGGTTAAGAATCCGCCTGCCAATGCAGGGGACATGGGTTCAAGCCCTGGTCCGGGAAGATCCCACATGCCGCGGAGCAGCTAAGCCCGTGTGCCACAGCTACTGAAGCTGCGCTCAAGACCCCGCGAGCCACAACTACTGAGCCCGCATGCCACAACTACTGAGCCCGCGTGCCACAACTACTGAAGCGCCTAGAGCCCGTGCTCTGCAACAAGAGAAGCCACCGCATTGAGAAGCCCGTGCACTGCAACGAAGAGTAGCCCCTGCTCGCCACAATTAGAGAAAGCCCACGTGCAGCAACGAAGACCCAATGCGGTCAAAAATAAATAAATTTATTTTAAAAAATAAAATAAAAGAATTCTGGCCTAAGAATTAAGAGACCTGGGCCTCAGCTTTCTCATCTGTAAGATGAGGCTGAATGAAGTGATCCTGAGGGCCCTTTTGGCTACTACCGAGGTTCTGGGATTTGGTTTAGTGATTGATTGAACGTTAGACGTCAGTTTTCTGCCTAGAAAGAGGACTCTCTAGATACCAGTGGTTGGATCCTGTTTTTCTTAGTACGCCTGGGCCTTTCCAAGAGGGATGCGTCATTTTTTGGCCCTGCCTTTAAAGAAACAGTGGACTGAGTAATCCCCATTTTCTTTTCACGGTGAGGGTTAAACTTGAAAAGGGTGGCCTTTGTGAGGGCAGGTGAGATGCCCAGAATCTTGGATGAATTCCTTCCATTCCTGAGACTCAGGGGTATATTTTAAACCTGGCAATGGTGAATGGTTAACTTCCTTGGGATTCTTAGATTTTGGCTTCTGGAAATGAACGCAAGGGCAAGTTATTCTGGGACCTCCACCCTCACCCCTGCCACCCCAGCCCACTTGAGTTTCTCTCTCTCGTGTTCGGCCAGACTGAATGTTAGTTCTGCATTTCAGCACTTTAGACCCTTTCTGTCAAGAATTTAGCCTTAGCCCACGCATCAAATTAAGTGGTTCATCTGACAGCTTTTGACCTATTCCCTTCATATTCATTCCACGCAAATGGTGGTGTTAAAAAGTGACAAGTGGGACTTCCCCTTCCCTGGCGGTCCAGTGGTTAAGACTCCGCGCTTCCAGTGCAGGGGGCACTGGTTTGATCCCTGGTCGGGGACCTAAGATCCCATATGCTGCGTGGTGTGACCAAAAAAAAAAAAAAAAGTGACAAGTACCACGCGCTGTGTGTGTACCTTCTCCGTGCATTTGTTAGAGCAGCAGGCAAGGTGGATGGCTCAGTTAGGACTAGAACAGTCCTCTGAAATTCAAAGGCCAGTCAGGTGTTAATAAGCTGTTCATCTCTTTAGCACTTTTAAAAATGTCTGGAGAAGTTGCTGGTGGAAATAACTTACCTCATTAGTGCCAGTTCTAGGGAGAATTCTTTTCACCATAGATGCTAACCCTGGATGTTCTAGGGACCTGGCTGAGAGGGAAATGTCAAAAGGCATACCCCTGGCTGCCTGTAGTCCCATCTGACAATGACAGTGTGACCAGCATTGCTGGAAAGGTCTAAATAGGACAAGTGGGATGGCTATAGTAGAGGGTTCAGAACTCAACTGCCTGGATGGGAGAGTTGGTTAGAGGCTTTCTTAGGTCCCAAAGAGGATAGAGTGATTAAAAAACAAAACAAAAAGGTTAGACATGAATGGTTCAAGTTTCTAAGGTTTAAACTGTGCATTGCATTGCTGGCCAATTGCCTTTGTCTACATGTCTTAACACAGGGATGACCAAGCTCACCTAGAGAAATTTCTCAAAGACCAGGAAGGATGTTGCCCTTTTCCCAGGCCTTCCCAGTTGGATCAGGGAGCTGTTTCATTCAGCTTCTGAAAGGAGTCAGAGCCAAGGGTTATCTACCTTCTGGAGCTGCTGTGTTTTATGTTGGCTCCAGAGAGATCAAATGGTTTTGGCACCTGAGGAGGTTTGAGCCAAGCTATGAAACCAGGACCTCCCTGGGTGGAGAACACGGTGGTCTCCACATGGCTTCACCAGGCGTCTGTGTGAAGTTGCCCCAGGCAGGGCAGGGGAATGACCACAGGAGCATGCTGGGAGCTTCACTCAGCAGTGAGGGCACAGCGATGGAGCAAGTAGTTGAACACCTGGAGAACTGTGAGTGTTCTCCTTCAGGGAAAAGTTCTGATCCATTTCACAAACACCTGAAAATGAACTTTTCCCGCAATTCCAGGTAGCATGGCGTAGGTAAGGGAAAGGAATAGTAAACCAGGAGACCCGAGTTCCAGCTTTACTTTGCCACGTGGCCTCAGATCAGCCACCAAACATCCCTGAATCGTCATACGATAAAGGGTGTCTACACTCGGAGCTCTGAACCCTCTGGCATAAGAGGCTTTGCTCTTTTTTTCCCTGCATCTGGGTGATTCTTTAGGAAATTTAGGACTGAATGAACTGACACCTAAAGCTTCCAAATGAATCTGTAAGCTTGAGAAATTTGGGGGGGGGGGTGCGTGTTCTTCCTCTCTTCTACATAGAATTCTGGAAAATTGTGCCTCTTCCTGGAATCCTGTTCTACCTTCACAGCCAGAGACTGGAAGAAATCTACAGAAATAGCCCTAAGTGCAACCCTGGCTTCCCCTCTTGAGTTTATTTGCTCTTGGCAAAGGTGGCTTCAGTTCCCTAGTACTTCATCCCGCTTTCACAAGAGCCGCCTGTCCTTAGAGGTTTACAGACACTTCAGTTCGCAAGATACTACATTTTTGCCAGAAATAGAGCCAGGGTAATAAGAGAGATTTTCCCGGAATTCCTATGAGATATTGAGCCTTTCAGAATTTTTCCTGGGTGGGCAGCTGCTTTAAATGCCATCTGATTCTCAGATCAGTCACGGGATTGCTTTTTCATTTGGGTAGCACCGCATTTTAAGGTATTCCTTTGACACCTCTTCTTTCATTTAGGAAGTAAAATGTTCGCTAAGGTAATGATGTAAGTATGGCTGTCCCATGGCATGAGAGGTGTGGAGATAGCAAACGGAAACATATTGACTGTTCAGGAAAGATGTCAGTTCTCGTCATCCTTTTCGGTATTGGGATCTGTGAATTTTGTTAGTCTCAAGTAAACTCCCTTCTGCTCTCCTGACTCAGAAATGGTTTGTTTGAAATACAAGTATTAAACAACATTAGATACAAGTATTAAACAACAATATTCTTCCTTTATAGAGCTTGCTCCATGGGAAGGCCCAGGGTGATTTGTGGATGGAGATGCTAGTGACCTTTTTTCCTCTTTGCCAATTAGCTGCTTTTCCTTTCATTTTACAGGGCGCCATGTTTAGTTGGGCAGTTAAGTAGCTGCCATTGGGATTCTTGTGGATATGCCTCGGCCTCTTGGTATATCAGGTGGGAACCCGTTACAAGTGAAATACTTGAAAATTCTCTGGGGCCAAGAGCCTCTGACACCACTCTGAAGGGGTGAGAGGTGGACTAATTTTGTGACCAGATTGGGGCACCATTTTGGCCACTGGTCGCATTCCTCGCTTCAAACTGAAATTCAGTTTGGCTTCAAGTATAGGGACACATGGTGGTGGATACATCTACTTCAGTGTTTGTTTTGATCAAAAGTTTATTTTTCTAGTGCATTTTCTAAGTCAAAATGGTGAAAACGTAATTTTAGTATGCATGACTGGGTCTTAAATAAAAATCTCTGTAAGGTTGAGTGTGTGTGGAGTTCTTTTGTGACAGTGGCAGTTTGGGTAAAGGTTCTGAGGGTTTATTATTCACGGTACACAGTGGCCTGGGCAGAGCCTCTTTCCTGGGGAGGCCGGCAGGGGCGCTGTGGCAGCACGTGCATTCTCTAGACCGTGGGCTGGCTGCCTCTGAAGATCATGTGCAGTGAGAAGACACCAATGTGAAGAAAAGAGGTGGAGCTAGATGCCCACAGTGATAGATACGCAAACTTTTCATTTCACAAGGCCCAGGTATGCTTCCCAGACTGGCCTTGAACCCTGACAGCTAACGATTCCTGAGTGTGGGCTGGGCATCCATCGTGTTAAGCGCTTCACATACAAAATCTCATTGAATCTTCAAGCACCCTTAATGAAATAGTATTATTGCTCCTGTGCGGAAAGTGAGGCACAGAAAAGTTAAGCTAGCTTGCCCCAGGACACACAGCCAGTTAAGTAGCGTTGGGATTCAAGGTCAGGCAGTCTGACTGCAGCTCCCGATTTCCTCCTGATGGCTGGAGCCAGGCTGTGCAGTTAGTTAGCCCACAGACAGACCACAGAAAGAAGGAAGGTATTTTATCGTGAGAAAGTGTCAGTTTAAAAACTGGCTTGTTTTCTGGCTTCTTAGAAAATATAAAGCCGAAGTTCTTAACCTCTGAGACCCAAGTTGTAACTGAACATTTTATTCTGGAAGCACCTGTAAGTAAACCCAATTCCTTGAGGGGTGACTAGGGTGTGGCTTCATCATCTCTGGTCCCACGCTGCTTAGCTGTTTCTCTAAGCTAATGGCTTCTTCTCTGCCCCCTATTCATCTCCCCAGAGGAGACAGAAGCTAGGTCCCCGTCTGTGTTGGGTCTGGTGTGTTGGTGATGGGTCAGTTGAGAAATACTCAGGATATCCATACACTTACCGTTGGCTTTTGGTGATGCCAACAGTAAGTACTTACACTGCAACATACCAGCTCTTCAGGTCAGCCTTCTCTAAGGAACTTAGTCTGTTTCTTACATCTGGAAAAATGGAGCTAATGGCTCCAATCCTTTTTACCTCACAACAGTGTTAAAAGGATCAACTTAGGTACTTTACAAGCCACAGGAGTGATTTTCCATGTTATGAGTCAGCACTTCTGGTTTCTCTTGTAAAACACCTCTTAGTTTCCCCAGCACCCACTCCTCACAGTACTGGTTCAGCACTTCTATATAATCAGTGGCCCCAAATGTTTCATGTTATTGCATTTAAAGCTGGTGAGTAATAAAATCCTTTAGGGCACTACTTTTCTGGAAAAAAAATTTTTTTAACCAAATGTTCACTCTCTTATCTGATAAGGTGCCAGTACCTTGGGATACAGTGACCCAGTGAGATAGCAGTTATTGCCTTTAGGGAGCTACTAGCTTTCCTTCATTAGTGATGCGTTTAGAGAGCCAGCTGGCTCCCCTACATGTCTCTAGGCAGTCTCTAGTTTATCTTGTCTCCTACATCCTTATGGGCCAAGGGAAATTGGGGTCTAATTGGAAAAAATCAAGCCCTGGGTTTGTTTCTCTGCTTTGCCTCTTACTAAGTACCTGTGGGCAAGACACTAACTTCTCTACACCTTGGTTTGATCTATAAAAGGGGGAGAACCATCACCACCTTACAGGGCTGTAGATAATGTCTGTTCATTGCTTGGTACATGTTGCTGTTTTGGGGTAGCTCTCACTTTTCTTCACCTGAGGCTATAGGCATCACGTGGCTTGAGTCATTCAGCAGTAATTAGGAGGACGCTGAGTAGGCTGCCTGATTTGGGCTCCTAGGTAACAGGATGGATAGACAAACGCACAAGTGTAAAGAGATGAACAGCAGCTCCCATTAATAAGCATAAGCCTGGCATCTGCCATCAATCCACAGAGATCAAATACATGAATCATATTACTGAATACTCACTTGAGCTTGACTGTGTAAAAAGAAAAATATAATCAAGCAGGGACTTGGAATGGACGAAAAAGCTCTCCTGGTTTAAATTAGGCCTCAGTCATGGTTTGGTCCAGAACATCAAAAAGCACTGA